>NW_007729537.1:109092-113004 GCF_000696425.1 Galeopterus variegatus | reverse complement strand
TCACGGATTAAAATCCAACATTCACATATAGAATCGTGGCCTTACTCTGTAGGTGGGAAGAGAAGGCGGTGTCCTAGGCAGAGCACATCTGTACCAAGACTCAGGAGCACTGGAAGGCAGTGATTGCTTCCAGCCCTGCCTCTGTGAGCCTCCACTTCCACAAAGAATGCTCAGTGAGTGTGGCAGGTAGGCAGGAGGGCAAAGGTGGGGATTTACCCGGTTCCCAAGGGGACCAGGTTCAGTGGATATTCAAGATCCAGAGGGGCTGTCTCTCAGTTGATCCAATTCTAGGTCCTCATATTACTCCAGCCCTGGAGAGTGGGCTGTGACAGTCCCCAGGTCCTCCAGGTACTGACTTCCAGATGTCCTGACACCCCCTCTTCCTGGTGTTCAGGCAGTTTCCCCAGAATCACCAATTCCAACATTCCTAACACCCTCAAGTCTTACTTCTAGATTGCTCCATGTTTATTCAGCCTTTTATTCTTGACCTTGGACTATACCACAAATCCAATAACCCTTCCCACTATGGCTCAGAAGTCAGGGGCCAAATCCCTTCCCTTAGCATCCCTAAAAGCAGTGTGCATCTGACCCACAGAAACAAACAAACAAACATGTGAACAGCTGGTGGTTGATTTCCCATTTCCAAAACCAGTGCCCTTCATTTCAGAAACCCTGGAGAACTTGCACAATTAAAAAGTGCAATTAATTAGAATACTTAAAATCCACCAGCAGTCACATTCCAAACAGCAGCCAAATGTAAAGCAGCAGCCGCCTCTGCCATTGCAGCAGCCTGTGACTACTCCACTGGGCACTGCCAGCTTAAAGAGATAGGCCCCAGACAGCACCCAGGAGGCCGATAAAGAACCATATGCAGCCTCGAGATGCTGGGGAAACTTGATGCAGTTATGGACTGACTCATTCAGCAATGATGTGATTGGATATCTTTAATGAGCACCCAAATAAACTTTTTTAAAAATCGTACAATCATGTCTTTCTTACAACTAGTTTTCTATATTGCTCTACCTCTAAAAAAGGAAAAAATAGAAATAATTGTGTAATAATAAAAATATTAAAGAGCTCATCATGGAGCATTGCATCTCTTTTGCTCTATAGTAAAAGAAAAAGGCCTTGAATAGCACCTGATACAGAATAAGTGCTCGATAAACACTAGTTTTATAAGGTTATGGATCCAAAGGCCATGAAAATACAACATATAATCCAGTGCTGAGATGAGTGTTTTCCTATAAATATCGGTAGGAGGCACTTAAATGAAGACACTGTTAATATCTATCATAGCTTTTTATAAAGATGATTTTCACCTTTGTTTTTGCATCTTTTTTGCTTCTCAGAGTTTTGCACTTATATTTACCACTCCACAAACATGTGCTTGGCACATGAGATACTATTATTTCCATTTCACAGATGAAGAAACTAAGGCCTAGAGGAGACAGTGCATCATGATCTTGAAGCTGGCTGAAACAGACCCCTGACTCTCTCTCTGTTGGCTCCTCTTCTACACTTTATTTCCATTAGCAATTATGTCTCAACCCCTGGTTCTCCATTGTGTGAAGATACATAACACCAATTCCTACGTGGGAACTACCCGGAGAGGAAAGAATTTGAAAAAAGAAGAAAACTACCCTGAATCTCATTTCTAAACAAAGTATGTTTCACAAAGGGTCACTGAACACTCAGCTGACGCCTGGACCTCGAGCGAGCGCTCCTGTGTGCTCCTGCTTTTAAACAGGGAGGGTTAGGAGGGAGTGGTGAGAGCTGAAAGCCACAACTCAAGTGAAATTCCTCCACGATGAGCAGTACTCCTAATTCTAAAGGTGAACTGGCGTCCCCAAGGGAAGACTGTTTTCAACCTAAAGTTAGAATCTACTGAGGAGATGTGGTAATTCAATAGGACCCCTGTTCCCATCTGCTCTACCCTTCATTGCTGCATCTTCAGAGGTGCCCTGTTTCTCCCAACTCGCACACTGCCCCCCTAGTGCCATCCTTTACCATGCTGCTCTCTTCCATTTTACCAAACTCGAAGTCCACTCATCCTCTAATATTTTCTGTTTCCTTTTAATCAGGTGAGGATGCAACCTACTAGCAACAGGTACACTCAATACTTTGCCCTAAGCTAACTGACATTTGCTTCCATGTATGTTACCGAATTCCTCCTTGTGGGTGGTGATGCTTTATTTCTTCCCTTACAGTGTAAATTCTCAAGGACAAAAATCAGAGATTCTTCCTTTTGTCATTGGCTTTCTCATGTATCTGCTCCAAAATGTCTAATTCATTCGCTTCCATGTATGTTACCGAATTCCTCCTTGTGGGTGGTGATGCTTTATTTCTTCCCTTACATTGTAAATTCTCAAGGGCAAAAATCAGAGATTCTTCCTTTTGTCATTGGCTTTCTCATGTATCTGCTCCAAAATGTCTAATTCATTCGGAGACACTGTTGATTCTCTCTCCCCCCTCATATTCTCTCATTGGGCCTGTTTTCTCATCTAAATACAACTTTATCTGGTAATTATCATAATCACAATCAGTAGACAATTCGCACATATTCAATAAGACAAATGTAATTTTAAAATAGCATTAACAGTTCAAGTACACTTTATATTTTTAAAATTATTTTTGCATATATAATCTCCTGTTATACAAATTCCAGCTGCTTTTTCTGACTAAATTCTCTATATTCAAGGAGAAACCGTGAAAGAAAGTATCTTTAATTGCTTAATTTATTTCAGCTATTTGGGTATTAATCTAATCCACACCATTTTGTTGATATCACTTACCAGCCATTTAAAAAAATAAATTCAAGTTTCCATTTTCCCAGGTGGCAAGATTATATTTCAGGATTAAAAGGTGGGTGGGGTGTATGTGAAGAAAATGATTGCTACCTTATTAAAAGTATTAATGCCGTAACTTCACTCTTTTCAGAGGAATTTCACCAATTTTCTGCTTGCTGTTTAATCATCTTACTGGGAATTAAGAAAACGCAGAAAAGGTTTAGATTGTTCCATCCACCAACTGTTTCTAAAAGCTCTTAATTTAATCTTGGGAGGTACTGTTTCACACCAAGTAATCCTGTTGAGAAACTTCTTTGTATATTTTGTGAGCTGCTCTCATTCTTAAAACCAGTGACGAAGAATCTAAAACTATGGGTGCAGCGCTATCTAGCGGTGGGAATGGGTGGGCCAGGAGCCTTGCACGTAGTTGCTCCCAATTGGCTTTTGAAACCAGTCCCATCTGCAGCTCAGCCAGGAAGCAAAGGAAAGCTTCACTATTCTCATACACTATGTTGTTAGAACATCTAATGAGCACAAAATTCTTCATGACAAGAGCCTCTCTTATCTGTCCGCTCCCTGTTATGGCTTTTTCTCCAATTAGAGATGAGCCCTACAGGGCTAGGTCAAGAGCTGCACAGGAGAAGGCAAATAAAAATGGAGGAAGGAAAAACCAGGCCTTCACAATGAGATACAGTAAGTAGTCAGTTAACAAAAAACACTTTATGAACAAAAAATGGTGCTGTCTCTGCTCAGTTCTTAGGACACCTGGATTTGGAGTGATAATGATGATTGTGGTGGTGGTGATGGTGGTGGTGGTGACGATGGTGGTGGTGGTGATGGTGGTGGTGACGGTGGTGGTGGTGGTGACTGTGGTGGTGGTGGTGGTGATGGTGGTAGTAATGGTGATGGTGGTGGTGATGGTGATGATGGTGGTGGTGGTGATGGTGGTGGTGGTGGTTGTGATGGTGATGGTGGTGGTGCTGATGGTGGTGGTGGTGGTGGTGGTGATGATGATGGTAGTGATGGTGATGGTGGTGGTGATGGTGGTGGTGGTGGTGGTGATGATGGTGTGGTGATGATGGTGGTGATGGTGATGATGGTGGTGGTGGTGGTGGTGGTGGTGATG
>NW_007729537.1:87277-108548 GCF_000696425.1 Galeopterus variegatus | reverse complement strand
AACCTTGTGATTCCCATTTCCCTGATGAGAAAACTGAGGCAGAGAGCAGGTAAATCATCTTCCTTGGACACAGCTAATAAGAAACAGATGTGGGATGTGAACCAAGGCAATTCAAATCCAGAGCAAGTGCCCTTAATAATGACATTCAAGAAAAGTGCTAATTTTTTAATTTAGAAAAATGAAATTACTTCTATCCTACCATCTTCAAAGTCAGAACAGATAAGAACAGCACAGCAACATCCAAGAGCCTACAGTCTACTTTCACAGATTTTATTTGTTCAAGCCATCTGGCCTTGGTTTCTTATTTATCTGTACACATGCATGCACACAAACATCCATAACATACTGTGACCAACCGGCAATATGCTTGTATCCCCCAAACACAGAACAGCCTTCTTGTTGCAACAGAGGGTCATAGGCTGATGCTTTTGAAGAGGCAAGAGGCCTTGAGGATGACTTAGGTATGGTTTTCTCTCCACTTTACAGATGACAAAACAAGACTAAGAGATATGGTCATTTTTGCAAATTTGAGTTTATTAGATGCTTATTGACTACTGACTGCCTTCAAGGAATGGTGACAGTCATTTTTGGAGAAACACAAAGGTAATCAAGTACCGACCTTTGCCATCAAGAGGAATGCGATCTAGTTGGGAAGAAGAAACATTGACCAAATAACTATAGTGGCATGGAAGGATGTACAAAGGGCTATGATGATAGTAACTAACAACAATAATAATAATTACCCATGTTGAATGTTCATTCTATGTCAAGCACATTAAATACATTACTGCATTAGTATGTGCAAAAACTCTGAGAAACCGATATTATTATCACATCCGTTTTACGATAGTAACTAACAACAATAATAATAATTACCCATGTTGAATGTTCATTCTATGTCAAGCACATTAAATGCATTACTGCATTAGTATGTGCAAAAACTCTGAGAAACCGATATTATTATCACATCCGTTTTATGGACAAGGAAACAGATTCAGAGAGGTTAAGTTGCTTTCCACCCATCTGTCCACAGGTAACAAGAGGCAGAGGTAGGGTTTTTAACCCAGCTGTGTTGGATGGCAAGACCCAGTTCTATGAGAGAAACACAGATTATTACCTGAAAACAAAGAAGAGATAACTGTCAGCCTGAGAGATGAGGGAAGGCTTTGTGGAGGATGCATGTGAGAGCTGGGCCACTAAGGGTAAAGAAGATAAAATTCCAGCCAGTAAATGGGGTTGGAAAGGGAATTCCAGGCAGAGAAAGTAGTGCAATGTATTACTTTCTTGTGGCTGCTGTTACAAATTACCACAATCTGGCTGGCTTAAAACAACAGGAATTTATATTCTCACAATTCTGGAAACCAGAAGCCCAAAATTAAGATGTCAGCAGGGACTTGCTGCTTCTGAAGGCTCTAAGGGGAATCTGTTCTTTGCCTCTCCCAGCTTCTGGTGGCTGTCAGCGTTCTTTGACTTGTAGTCACATCACTCGAATCTCTACTTCTGGGGTCACATTGCCTCTACTTCCTCTGTGTGTCAAATCTCCCTCTGCCTTTTATAACGACACTGGTCATTGAATTTAGGGCCTACCTGATTATACAGGATGATCTCTTTATCTCAAGAACCTTAACTTAATTACATCTGCAAAGACCCTTCTTCAAAATAAGTTACTGGAGATTAGGATATAGATGTATCTTTTGGGGTGGTCACCATTCAGCCCCACTACACACGGGCAAAGGCAAAGGAAGCAAGAAAGCACATGACAAGTCTTGGGAGCCAAAGCAATCTGATTGGGTTTCTGCAGGTGCAGTGGGACCTAAATCTGTAAAGGTTGGGTATGACCAGATGATGGTCCCATGCTGTGCTGAGGAGGGTATCCTTGTTCTGTGAAAGGGAAAGAATGGAAGACTTTTAGGCCGACGATGACATGTTCAAGATTATTCCTGAAGAGTTATAATGGAGGATGGCCAGGAGAGACAGAAGGGAGGGAGATCATTTAGAGGGCTGTGGCCTAGTCCCAAAGAAATAAAAGCCTGAGTTAGAGCAGGAGCCATGAGAACTGAGAGGAGGCAGTGACTACAGCAAGTTGGGAGCCATTCTGTTTCCACAGTGTTGGCTTTTAAGAACACCAATCATCAATAACACCCTCAAATAGGAAAACCAGAGAGATCCAAGTCATTCCCAAATGCCATTTCATTGATCATTTCTGGGTAGAGTTCCCTGCCTGCCCTGTGTGGAAAGAGCAGGGAATGTTGCATCCAAACCTCATCTGTTCTGGTGGGAGAGTAGGGCTGCCTGCGTCTACAGCAAACAAAGGACCGTATCAGTCATTCAGCATTTATTTGGTGCCGATATGTGCTTAGCAACATGCTATGTGCCGTGAGAAGTAGCAAAGAAAAAGAATGAGTCATTCTTATCCTCAAAGTATTTTTAATGCAGTAACATAAGTAAAAGAACAGCAAAGAGGATTTATTTGGACACACACTAATAAGTCAAGTAGCACAGGGCTGGGAACCTGGGGTGGAATCACAACCCAGGATGTGTACATTGCTCTACCACTAGCTGCCTGGGGCTTTCTCACTTTCCTCCCTTGAAGCACAGAGCTATGAATCCCCTCCTCATAGGAGGATTATGAGGATGAGAGGCAATAATTCATGTACTCAGCACAGTTCCCAGTGTGCAGCAATTCCCAGTACAGCCCGGCTATGTTGAGAATATGGGGGCATTTGCACAAACAGGAGAGATGGAGTGGTGGGAATCTTTGATGGGGATTTGAGCTGGGCTCACAGGATGGGTGGGCAAAGGAAAATGAAACTATTCTTTAGGTGAGAAGAACAACTTCATGGAAGAGGTACTGCTCAGGCTGCTATATGTAGCTGCTAATTTAAAGAACAGGCACCAAGCAAAATTCTAAGGGGAGACCAGGTGTTGTCACTACCTCCTTTCCCATGGGCGGCTCTCTTCTTTGCTGGCATCTGCCTCTGCATGCAGCGACTCAGACGGTTCCCATTACATCTCCCCACTACCATCTTGCCTGTCAAACCCCAGGGTCAATTTCCTTGAGGCCTTTTTAGTAGAAATGTTGAATTAACTCTTACACCTTGTGTATCCATAGTGCATGTGTGTGTGTATACGTATGAGTATATGTATGTATACATTCAGACATACACGCACATATATATACACACATTCAAACACACACATACATATTTATATATGTACACATACTTTTTAAGAAAAGGATTTTTTCTGTGCCTTAAATCAAAAGCGTGACTATAATGGTAGCAACTCTGGGTGTTTAGAACACACTATTTAAGACAAAGTGGCCTTTGAAAACCTACTTAACACTTGGTTACTCTCTCTCTATAAGTACTCTCCAGTTACATTTAAGTGATCAAATTGAGGATGTTATTAGCATATGGATATATCAGAGACCTACTTCCAATGAAATATTCCTTTTTACACCTACTCAGAAAGGTCTGTCTAATAAAAGACTTGAGGCCTGGTGTGAATCCTTTGCCTCAGTGTCGTGGCCTTTCCTTGTCCTCTCAACTGGCAATGCCCTGGGCGCTGACATCTGGAATTGCCTCTCCCATCCCTTCTCCTGGCCTCCACCTTCTTCCCATGCTGGGAGGCTGATTTCTGTGCACTTTGTCCTCTCAACTGGCAATGCCCTGGGCGCTGACATCTGGAATTGCCCCTCCCATCCCTTCTCCTGGCCTCCACCTTCTTCCCATGCTGGGAGGCTGATTTCTGTGCACTGCACCGCATGCTCTCCTGGCTGTCAGGCTTCCGGCTGGGCTTGGCTGATGGGGAGTAGAGGAGGAGAGGAGAGGAAGGTCAGGGTGTCTCCCCATCCCCCGCCCTTTCCCAGCAGAGTCATTGCAAGCAGACGCCCCTGCCCTGAGGGTGCCAGCTCAGTCCTCACTGCGCCCAGCTCACCCCTCCAGGCTTCCTAGCCCCCGATACTGCACCAAACCCATGGTTCCCCTACACCCTGCTCACAGCTTTGAGTCATCCCTTTATTACACTCTTCTTAATTGGTTTCATCTTTTACTCTCTGGGGTCCTGACTGACCAGTCTGTGCATTGACTTTAGACAAAGCAGTTTCCCTTCATTGGGAAAAAGCCATATTTTGTACCGTGCCACAGCCGAGGGGGCCAAATGTGATCGCTGACTGAGAACATCCCATTGCAGGTTCCAACAGACGAGCTCAGTGAATCAGATTCGTCAGGAACTGAGAATCAGCAGATGAAGACAACAGGCCAGCAAGCCAGGTGACTGCCCTGTGGAGCCATGAGGCAGAGGCAGGCCTGGCGTTCCAGGGAGGGGCTGTTCAGTCTCCTGTGCAAAGAAAGGTTAGGAGGCGGTCACAAGGAGGAAACTGCAAACGTGCGGAGAGGCACAGAAAAGCTGAGAGAGAGGAACCCTGCCTCAATGCTCCTCGGTCCCTTAGTTCTCAGTGAGCATCACCTCCATGAAGCCCAGCTGGAAATGGCCCCAAAACTCCAATTCTTTTTTATTTTTTTTAAGAGATTTGTGTGCACTGGGACTTCAGTGGGTGGGCTCTGGGGCACCTATTTTGACCACTAATAAAAATTGTAGCTAATCTTTATTAAGCTTCTCCCTTGTGCCACAGCTGTGCTAGATACATAGTGTCTCAATAAAAGTTTTATTTTATTTTTATTTATTTATTTTTAATTGAAACATAATTGATTGTACACGTCTGTGGCGTATCACATTGAATATCAATACCTGTGTGCAATACATGATCCTCAAATTAGGATAATTACTTTATTTATCATTACACAATGTAATCGTTTTTTGTGGCCCTTTACCAATTTCTCGCTAACCCCCTTCTCTCTCCCCTTCTCCCACCTCTGGTGGCCTCAATTCCATCTTCTCTTTTTAAATGTTCAATACGTTATTGTGATTGTTGCATCTTTCTTTCTTTTTTGTTGTTTCTCTCTCCCCTTCTCCCACCTCTGGTGGCCTCAATTCCATTTTCTCTTTTTAAATGTTCAATACGTTATTGTGATTGTTGCATCTTTCTTTCTTTTTTGTTGTGAGGAAATGCACTATTTCTCTTTCTGTGCCTGGCTTATTTCACTTAACATAATTTTCCCTATGTTCATCCACATTGCTGTGAATGGCAGAATTTCATTCCTTTTTGTGGCAGAGTAGTATTCCATTGTGTGTATATACCACATTTTCTTTCTCCAGTCATCAGTCAATGGACATTTGGGCTGATTCCAACTCTTAGCTATTGTAAGTAGAGCTGCAGTAAACATGTGAGTTCAGGTATCCCTTCAACTTGATGATTTCTCTTCCTTTGGGTATGCGCCCAGCAGTTGGACTGCTGGATCATATGGCACTCAACTCCAGTTCTTATGAGATTGCTGCATCCATACAAAAACATCTCTTTCCTTGAACCAACCTGAGTGTGTCTCTGTCTCTTGACAAAAAAGAGCCCTTCAACATAAATCAATTTTATAGTTTGTATTTATTCATTTAACACCTATTATTGAGTGCCTACTATATGCCAGACACTGAAAATAGTGTGAGTTGTCAGGAGGCTTGCAACTTGTGGATTGCTGGCTATAAAATTGTGTGAGACAAGGAAAATGTCCTTGACAGGGTAAAAGTGAAATCAAAGAGAACCTTGGAGTCAGGGGGTCTCTGAAAAAATGTACATGGACACTAAAACTAGTGAGTAAAACCATGATGAAAAATAGGATATTTACAAAGTGTCAGCGTATGTCCTTATAAGATACATATTAATCGAAAAGGGAAAACTAGTCTTCTTAGATCAGTAAAACCTGGAAATCCCACCTCATTCAAGTTGTCAAAGCCAGCATCACCACCTCCAGGACATAGCGTGTGCTTCTTGATCCGATGCACTGAGAAGGACAAACATCACTTCTGTGTTTGCCCAGCCACAATATGAAACCTGAGTCTAATTATGAGGAAGTGGTAGAAACAAATCAGAAGATACTGTATAAAATAAATTCCCTGTACTCCTCAAATTGTCAAGATTGTGAAAGTCAAAGAAAGATGGAATGAATGTCCCATGTTAAATGAGACCAAAGAAATATGACAACAAAATTCAAAACATGATCCTGAGTTGGGTCTCACATGGTTGGGGACTGGGAGGACTTTTTTGCTCAAAGGACACTTGGGCCACTCACAGATGAGATAATGAGACCTAGAATACTTAGGTTAGGTAGAGACAAAGCACAGACAACCTGCTTCTCCAGTCCATGAGCTTCCCAGTCTGTCAAACTCTCTCTTAATAGCTGCAAGTTTCACTTCTAATTTTTTGCTATTATTTCTATATTATCATCAGCTCACCCAAAGATGGAGTTCATCTGTAGCAATAAGATATCCTCAGCAGTGACTCTACCTCTGTTCTTAGGGCTTCTGATGCGCCTGGG
The DNA here is from genome assembly GCF_000696425.1 of Galeopterus variegatus. Lineage (NCBI taxonomy): Eukaryota > Metazoa > Chordata > Mammalia > Dermoptera > Cynocephalidae > Galeopterus > Galeopterus variegatus. Next base: position 102,117 of record NW_007729537.1, on the reverse strand, counting down.
CAATTCTGTGTTGCTAAATATACCTATTAAATGACAACACATCAGAGAGCTAAGCCCAGCAACTTGGTTGAATTTCCCATTTCTGTTCAAATCCATTGCCTGATGTTGTTTCAAAAATAAAAACCCAGGCGATCAATGGCTGCATTGTGACAATATCAGTTCTGGCTGGAAGGTCTATATTTTTGGATTTCAAAGTATTTCAAGGGGAGGGGAACTGAATGTTTTAAAAACTCTGGGAAACTGGAGAAGAAGTTCTGGATAACAAATGTCTATTCAGGATCTGAGTATAAAGCACTGATAGATGGCTTAGGTTTGGTGCCCAGTAGTAATAAAAGAATAAAATCTTTAGCTTGCATTAGGCTTTATGGGGTACTGCTAAAGCTTAATTGGGACACAGTTAGCCATACAAAAAGTGTGTATATTATGTAACAGAAGCTTAAATGAATAAGCCTCGCCAATGAGAGAGAGAGAAATAACAGCAAAGTTTTACACTAACAGAATTATTGACTTTCAGTGCTCTTGATTTTCCTTTAAGATGAGAATGCATGTTTGATTCTTGGTGTTGCTTCTTGGTTTTAAATGGGTGCCCAGCACTTTTATTAACTATGAGTGTCTCTACCTTTGATTTTCCTTTAAGATGAGAATGCATGTTTGATTCTTAGTGTTGCTTCTTGGTTTTAAATGGGTGCCCAGCACTTTTATTAACTATGAGTGTCTCTACCTCATCACGTATTTGCCATTTCCAATATTGGGATATCCTCAATTGCTTGACATTTTATTTCACTCCCTGTTTTTGTAAATTAATTATTTTCTACTTAATAAAAGTACTTTGCCACTTGATAAACTACCAGATACGTATTTCAAAACATGGTTCTGCTGAACATTTTCATCTCTGACCTGGAAGATGAGAATAAACCACAGGTCCATCGAACACAGGGAAATACTAAATGCAGTGGGAAGATCTTAAGTACTCAACACAAAATTGATCTGGCAAATGAACTGTGGTTGGGAAGAAGTTACTTAAAATAACACATGTAATGAAGAAAAACTCAAAAAATGTATGATAAAGATTACCGTATTGTCAAAATGAAACTAAGATAAATATTGAGTAATATTAACAAGCACTACGGGCCATAGTATAATTCTAAGAAAAAACATATATTAGTATATATGCCCTAATTAATATATATATATATATATATATATATATATATAAACTAATTTAATCCTTGCAAAAACCTTTTGAGGTAAGTACTACTATTATACCCATTTTGCAGATGGAGAAACTGAGACACAGAAAGGTTGAGTAATTTGCCCACATTTCTACAAATAGTGAGTGTCAGAACTGGAATTTAAACCCAAGCAGTCTGGCTCCAGAGTCCATGCTTCTAATCACATTTAATCAGCCAGGAAATATTTCATGAGTATTTCATGAGTACTATGTTTTCAATACCTCCTAGACTGTATTAGTCAGTTTTTGCCACAGTAACAAACAACCCCCATTTCCTAGTGGGTTACTACAACAAATGTTTATTTCTTGTCTACATTGCATGAGGCTGTGGGTTGACCATGACTCTGATCAGCTCTTCTTGGCTCAGCTTGGCTCAGCTCAGCTCAGCACAGGAATGAAGGAGGAACTTCTCTCTGGGACTTGCAGAACACACACATGTAACCTAACCACCTCTGCTTGAACATGGCAAATGTCTAGTGTGCTCACATCCCTCTGGCCAAGGCAAGTCCCATGGCCAGGTTGTCTACTTCTCCCATGGGTGCATTAGCTAGTCACACAGGGAGTGAATGGTTGAGAATAATAATCGAAAAGTTCAAGGTCTCTTCACCCTGCACAGGTGATCTCACAATTAAGTTAAGAAAACAAAACTAATGTAAAAATAATTAGACACCCATATGAGATACAAGCCATCCTCACTTTACATGATACCACGTTAAGTGAAACTTGTGCACATAGTAACTATACCCCTGATTTGCAAGGTTCTATGGTAACTGAGATTTAATCACACACTGCCATGTAAACAAAGGACTGCTTTCCATAGTGATAATAATAATACTTAACAATAAATGCTCAATGTGAAATGGGACCCTTAGTGCAAGTTCTCCTCAGAGCATTTAAAAGGAAATTTAAACTGTGCCTGAAAGGCCCTAAGTCATCTGGCCTTTGCCCCCCTTCAACTCTCACCCCCTTCCTCCCCTTTCACAGCACTCTACCCCAGGGCCTTCGTGCCAAGCTCATTCCTACCCAGGACCTTTGCACATGCTATTCCCTCTGCCTAGAGTCAGTTTCCCAGATCTTCACAAGATTGGCTGGTTCCTTTCAGGTGCTGAGGTCTCAGCTAAAAGTTAACCTCTTCAGAGAGACCTAAATCAGCTCATCACTACCCCTTTATTCTCAGGTCCACTATCCTGACTTGTTTTCTCCACAGGCCTTATCAGTGTTTGAGACTCTCATATCAACACATGTGTTTACATGTTAATGGCTTGTCTCTCACCAGAATGTTAGCTCCAAAGAGCAAGGAATTTGTGTGATTTATCATTTTATCCTTATTGCCTAGGACATTGCCTGGCATATATTGGATATGCAATAAATATTATTGAATGAATGAATAATGTGTATAGGAGGCAGATCATCTAAGGCCTTGTAGTCATGGTTTAGATTTTATTCCAAATGCACTGAGAAACACTTGTACCATATGATACTTACAATCACATATGGGTTCTCTAATTGTTCCTTGTGCTTTCTTAACCCAATTGTATCATTTGGGGTGCAGGGTTCACCATCTCATTCAATAATTCTCAATCTTGGCTACATTTTGAAATCAACTAGAGGGTGAGGGGAGAATTTTTTTTTTAAATACTACTCTACCAACCCCCAGGAATTCTCATTTAATAGGTCTAGGCTGAGGCCTGGACATGAGATCTTTAATGAGCTCCCAATGATTCTAATATTCAGACAAAATTAAAAACCGCTGGTCTCAGTGGTACTGAAAGTACAGTAGAGATTCAGAAAATGCTTGTTGGCTCATTAAATGTAGCTGATTTGAGCTGGCCCGGTGGCGCACTGCTACAGTGCACCGCTTGGGAGCGCGGCGGCGCTCCCGCTGAGGGTTCGGATCCTACATACAGACCGGTTCCTGCTCACTGGCTGAGCAAGGTGTGGGCACAGCACCGAGGGTTGCAATCCCGTTGCCGGTCCCGGTCTGGTACGGGCGCGACACTGAGGGTTGCAATCCGTAGCCGGTCACGAAAAAAGACAAAAGGGAAAAAAAATAAAAATAAAAATAAAAAATAAATAAATGTAGCTGATTTGAGCCTTTGTCTCCATTTTGACAATGTCTGATACATAATAGGTACTCAATTTTTATGTGTTTACTGGCTTCATAGTAAATATTTGAGGAATAAATAAATTAAGGAATAATTGGATAATTTAATTAAAGCATACAAGATATTAGAGGAGGCAGAGGTGAGTTTGGACTAGTGTGGTTAGGTGAAGTCCATAGCAGGCAGTAGGCATGAGCTGGGCCTGGGTTCCACTTCTCTTTGTTATAAGATATTCTAGAATCCTATAATATCCAGGTTGGAATGGGCCGTGGAGACCACCCAATACAGGGGTTCGTAATATTTTTCTGCTCAAAGACCCTTTAGAATTTGATGAATGTTTTAGACACTCTTCCCCTGCCAAAGAGGGGGGGGGGAATTGGATACATAATTATGTATCTAATTTGAGCAGGTTCAGAAAGCTCCTGGATGATGGTTTCCCAAGCTACAATTCTAAGGTCCAGCTCAATGTAACCACTGATGGAAAATAAAACTGAGGCCCCGAGAAAGTGAGTGACTCCTCAAAGCAGAAGTTGAGTCAGAGAAAGCAGCGGGGCTGAAACCTAGTTCCCCTGACACTGAACGTAGTTGCCGATCTTACTTTACAAGCCCACTGAGGACAAAGTTAAGAGGATGAATTTGTAGCTAATTAGTTTGTTTCCTACTCCATTCCCTTGACTTCTCAAACCTCACACACCATAAAATTCCAATAGCTAATCTAACCCTGCAGTTGTGCCACTTCATTAAAAAGTAAAAATTGAAATTCTAGAACAACCAGGGTTTCCAAATCTACCATATTTTCATGCCAATCTCTGGGAATACAGTTGTGGAAAATGGTCTCAAATAAATCAGAGTAATCCTGGAATGAGGGCCAGCCTGTGGCCAGTCCCAGAGTGGTCATGTCAACCTGTCCACATATGTGAACACACACAGCTAAAGGGGAAAAGGTTGAATTCCATCATTCTAGATGTCAGGATAAACACACCAAGAATAGCTGTGGCTGTTAGCTGGATAGCAGGCATTCAGAACAATATCTGAGCTCAGAAAGCAACAGGAACAAATAAGATCAAAAGACTGATGGATTTTAGGAGCAGTAGAACAAACTGGTCCCTGCTTGCCCTGGCTGAGACTAAGCCTTCAGCGCCTTGTAGCAGAGCATGGCTGTTTAAAGCTGGCTGCTTAAACTTGAGGATGATTTATTGGCTCACCTAAATGAGGATCAGGCTCGTTTCTGTCTTGGAAAAGGACACTGTGGAGAGAGTTCACTGTGCACTGGTTCCCAGCTTGTCCATGTCTGGTGAGACAGAACACACTCATACACAATAAGTTACAAAAATGGATTTGTTACTTACGGATGGGCAGCAAAGGACAAGAGAAGCCTCGGATCCATTGTGTGTTGGTCCCCAAAGACTCAAGAAAGCTGCCTGAGGCAAATGGAGTCTTGGTGGCATGTGCCCCACATGCACCACAGCTGAGGGGCCCTGAAAGCCGCCCACCCTGGGTTATATACCTCAGGAGCAATGTGACTCACTGAGTTAAGGCTTTGAAGGACATCTTGCTTCCTAGGGAGAGAGAAAAAAGCCTGGGCTGTCCCGGGCAGTTCCTCCCTAGCTCAGTGTTACATTCCGTAGGCAGCAAGGCTCCAGCTGTTTCAGGCAGTGTCTCCCCATCTCAAGACATTGCACTCCCAGCACATTCTACAGTAACTCTGAGAACCAGTGTTACATTCCGTAGGCAGCAAGGCTCCAGCTGTTTCAGGCAGTGTCTCGCCATCTCAAGACATTGCACTCCCAGCACATTCTACAGTAACTCTGAGAACCAAAAACAAGAAAGAGGGAGAGCTTGAACAGTTCAAGGCCACCCAGAGAAATTTCCTACAGACACAGATACAGGATACAGAAGGGAATCATTTAATATGTTTCTCTCTCCTCCTCCTTCTCTTCTGCCATTCTTCTAGGGAGTCATACTTGTTACCAGAACTTTCTACAGAGGCCAAGAAAAACAAAGAAACCTGAGTTAATCACTAGTTTGTTTGTGAGAATCATCAGGAAAGAACTGGCATCTTCATCCAGAATGGCACTTGAGGATGTCAATACACAGTTTCTTCTAGTTACTAATATTGTGTGTGTGTGTGTGTAAGCTTGCTGATCGTGGCATTAAGACTCAAAATATGAAATGAACTGATCAAACCCATGGACAGTCCTACCCAGAAAAAGATCCATGAAACATTGTGAAAGAACATGGTAGATGCCCTATGGAAACCACACCTTCTTGAATCCTCCTGCCAACCATGTAATGACAGGAGTCAGTTGTCTAAGATCTCTATTTGCTCTCTTCAAACCTATTTTTTTATTTCTTATTTTCATTATATTATTTTCAACATGTATATTTTTTGAATAATTAGTGCCATAGATTTCTTTCCTTGTCTCACTTCCTTAATCATATGAAACTTGGGATTAGATTAATTAATAGTAAACAGTATTTAATAGAGTAGTGAAACCTAGTATAATGTTAGGTACTTGTGGCCACTCTGCAGGGTGGACACGTGTCTCAGCTTGTGACCGAGTATACCCTTCATTTGAAATAACTGAGTTCCTAAGCAATGTGTGTAATTTGTCATACGTTTTAAATATGAAAAATTTTTCTGCCAACTTGCTGAGTATATAGACTGAATATTGGTATCCACTATCAGTATCAAAAGGTTATGCCAAGATTTGGGAAGGAGGGCAAGTCTGAGTGATGCGTGCTTTAGTGGGAGACAGCAAATGTGAATTACAGCCCACGCCTCACCTCTCAGCATCAAAGTCTTATCCCACAACTTGGCAAATGTGACTATATGGCACTTTATTAGAAGATGTTTAATAGTGGATTTCCACTGCTGGTTGAAACCCCCTGAACCGTGGCATTTCTAAGCTTTCATCTATCACCTATCATGGCCAGAGCCGACTTCTCTTTGCAGGCTTAAGGCATCCCAGGCAAGTGCCTGCTTTGTAGGCACCAGCCAGGCTTTGGAGCCAAAGCTCAGCATGATGCCGATGTGATAAGCTGCCTCGGCTTGCGAGACATGAGCAGGGAGCAGTTACCTAGAACAGAGGTGGGCTTCAGCAGCCTGCCCGATGCCTCCTTCCCTCTCAGCCCTACCCCAGTTCTTTTTCACTTTTCCAAGGGTAATGTCATGGCACCAGCTACATCCCAGAATGCACCACGAGGAAGAGGATTCCAAGAAAGCATTTAATCCTCATAGTTTCTCATAGATTTCCTTTCTTCCTCCTCCTCCTTCTAAGAATTCCTCCCGTACAGAGATGGCCTCATATGCATCCCTGATAGTGATTCTGTCCTTACCCCATATTAGAGCCCCTCTCCACGATGGAGATCTCAGAGTGACTAGCTCTTGGAAATGGGTAGTCACCAGTAGTGACAATCATACAGAGACTTGCGGTAATGACCTGAAAAGTAATAAAATTCGGTTCCCCAAAACATGACGAGTAGCCGCACTTTTTAAACAACCTTCACACATAAAACAATTGGAAGGTTGGGCAACTCCCTGAGAAATAATTGTCTTGCATTTTTAACAAAGTCATGATCCTTCCAGAAGGCAGAGCAGAAAAAAAAATCAGCGAACTAGACACAATCATAAATGTTTCAAATCCCTGCAAATTGATATCCAGCCTTCAGGCTGAGAAATATTCCGCAAAAAAAGCAGCCATTCTTATAATCTTCTTTGCATAAAGAGTCTGGTTCATCCGTAAATGATAACAGGTAGGCATTCTCAGTCTAATTTTCTCATTCATCAGAGACAGTTCCAAAATCTTCCTTTTACCAAAGTGTTTCTCCCTCATGCTTATCTGATGTGAATGTTATAGATTAATTAATGCAATAGACTAATTAAGGTAGGCACCTCAAACGGATCTCAAGGAGCAAAAATATCTAAAAAGTCTGAGGCTCCTGCTGGCCTGATAAGGATGCTGAGCACGTGTTAGCAAAAAGCATCATTAGACATTCCTCACTTCGAGTCATTCTCATTCAGACAGACATAGAGGACCTTTCAGAAGGACAGACCACTGATTCCCTGTAATTTAGAGGAGAGAACCACATTATGCAGCTCTCTCATTTGAATTATACAAGACTCAGAGATAAGCATTTTCTCTCTGAGATAAGAGTAGAGGCCCATAATAGCTGTAGAACTATTTTCATGAAAGAGTCCTCATTTGCACGCTTAGCAGCTGCTAGGACACACATGAGCAGCCGTCCGGGGCCTGCTGTGAGCCTGACTCCCAGGCTTAAAGGGAAGACTCGAAGGCACAGCCACTGGGGAAGGCTGGCCACTTATTAGACACCAATAATAGTTACGCTGTTAATCTCCAGTATTATACCCATTCGTTCAAGGATCCTGCTGAGACCCAAATGAAGCACAAATGGGAACGTTTTTAAGTATGCAATCTAAGAGGAAGAGTCACAAATGGGAGTCATTTAGGATGACAACTTTTTGCTACTTGAGAAAACCAGCAGAGAGGAAATTATTTTGTTAAATGACATCAGATGTGCAAGGCCATCTGACTTGGGAGCAGAGTGGCTCCCTCACTTGTGTGCCAGCCAGAACTTCAGTGTGTCTCCTGTGTATTCAGATACAGAGGTTTCTGAGAGAGCCTGTGGGCACAAGGGACCCAGTGCACCTGGCATCACAGTGGCACAGTTACCAAGAGGCTGAGTTATCAGACCTTCCCTTTTCTTCTGTTTTCTCCTGTCTGCTCTGTATTTGGAAAAGAACAATATACTCCCACCAAAATATTACCTAAGAGGGCACTGATCAGAGATTGGTCTACCAGAAATAAATATAAAATGGGCACGGAGCAAAGAGAACCAGAGCGTGGGGAGGAACCAAATCCAGGGACAGTGTGGTCACAAAGTGGGTAAGCTGAAGTCAGACATGACATGCTGTGGACAAGGCCAGGCAGGAACCCAAGAGCAAAGCACAAGGTTTGAACCAGAAGAACAGAAAACGAAAAGAAAATAGCCTTGTGGGCAGAAGCAGAGAGAGATAGACCTAGACAACCAGAGACAGGGCAATGAGGGCCAAAGGCATCGTGGGTCATGGATATGTCAGACTGCTCGTCACATACAGAATATGGGAAGACAGTACCAGACAACTCCTAAAAATCAAAGGGGTAATTATATACGAGTATCTAAAATCCCTCAAAAATATTAGTGGAAAAGGTTTGGAAATATAAAGTAATTGTCTGTTACTCTGAACATTAATTTAAAACTAGTAGCTAGGCATTTTATGTTGTAACCAAGTGCTGCAAACTCTGTGATCCTATCTGACTCTCACAACAAAGGTCTGTCTGTGTGTGAAGGTAGTTGTGATGGTTAATTTTATGTGTAACTTTACTGGGCTGCAGGGTGCCCAGATACTTGGCTAAAAATTATTCTGCTTCTATGAGGGTGTTTTGGAAGAGTAAAGCAGATTGCCCTCCCTAGTGTGGATGGACCTCACACAATCAGTTGAAGACCTGAATAGTAAGTATAAAAGGCTGATCCTCACTCGAGAAAGACGGATTTCTCCTGCCTGACTGCTTTTGAACTGGGACAGTGGCTTTTTCCTGATTTCACACTTGAACTGAAAAATTGGCTCTCCTGGGCAAGCTTGCTGATTCACCCTGCAGATCTTGGGACTTGTCAGCCTTCAAAATCTCATTAGCTAATTCTTAATTATGTAGATTATTTGCATACATTAAGGTTCACTTTGCACTGTCAAATTCTATGGGTATTGACAAGTGCATAATGTCATTCCCACATTATAGTATCACAAAAAATAGTTCCCCCACCTAAAAATCCCCCGTGCTCTACCTAGTTATCCTTCTCCATGCCCCACTGGCAACCACTGATCTTTTTAGTGTTTCTGTAAGTTGTGCCTTTTCCAGAGTGTCACGTAGTTGGAATCATACAGTGTGTAGACTTTTCAGATTTGCTTCTTTCACTTAGCAATATGCATTTAAGTTTTCCCCGTGGCTTTTCATCACTCGATAGCTCATTTCTTATTGATGAAAAATCCTATTTTATGGATGTCCCTCAGTTTATTTATCATTCAGCTATTGAAAGATATCTTGGTTGCCTCTGGTTTTTGACAGTTATGAATGAAGCTGCTATAGACATTTGTGGTGTGTACATTTCTATGTGGACAAAAGTTATCAACTCAATCGGGTAAATACTTAGCAGCATGATTGCTGGACCATATGGTAAGTACTTGTATATATTTGGCTTTGTTAAGAATTTACTAAACTATTTTTTTTTTAGGTGGCTGTATCACTTTTTATTCTCACCAGCAATAAATGAGAGTGCTTGTTGGCCCACATCTTCACCAGCATTTGGAAATGTCAGTTTTCTAAACTTTAGGCATTCTAATAGGCATATGCTGGTATCTCATTTTAATTTGAAATTCTAATAACAAATGATATTGAGCATAAGAGTTCTTTGTATATTTGGGATAATTGCAAATATTTTCTCCCAGTTTGTGGTTTGTCTTTTCATTCTCTCACCAGTGTCTTAAAACCGAACAAAATTTTTAAATTTTAATAAAATGTAACATCATTTTTTTCTTTCATGGATCATGCTTTTGGTGTTTTATCTAAAAACTCATTGCCAAGTCCAAAGTCACCTAGATTTTCTCCTATGCTATCTCCTAGGAGTTTTATAGCTTTGTGTTTTATGTTTAGGTCTATGACTTATTTTTAGTTAACTTTTGTGAAAGGTTCATGTCTACATTTTTTTTTTCATATGTACATTCATTTTTCTAGCACCGTTTACTGAAAAGATGATACTTTCTCCATTGAATTGCCTTTGCTCCCTTGTCAAACATGAGCTGACTATATTTGCGTGGGTCTACTTTTGGGCTATTTTTTTTCATTGATCTATATATCTATGCTTTTGCCAATACCATGCCATTCTGATTACCATTCTATAGCTTTGTAGTAAGTATCAAAGTCAGGTAATGTCAGTTCTCCAACTTTGTTCTTCTTTAGTGTTGTGTTGGCTATTCTGGTTCTTTTGCCTTTCCTTATAAACTTAGAATCTGTTCCTCAATATCTACAAAATAGCTTTCTGGGATATTGATTGGAATTGCCTTGAATCTATAGATCAAGTTGGGAAGAATTGACATGGTAACAATATTGAGTCTTTCAATTCACAAACACAGAATGTTTCTTTATTTTAATCTTCCTTGATTTCTGTCATCAGAGTTTTGTAGCTTTATGCATGTTTTGAACATGTTTTGTTTGATTTCTTCCTATTTCTTTCTCATTTTTTAGCACTGATGTAAATGGTATTGTTTTTAAATTTCAAATTCATTTTTTTTATTGCTGATATATAGGAAATCAATTGACCTTCATACATAAACCTTATATTCTGTGACCCTTGCTATAATTGCTTATTAGTTCCAGCACTTTGGGTTGTTGTTGATTGTTTGGAATTTTCTACACAGACAGTCATGTCATCTGTGAACAAAGCAGCTTTATTTCTTCCTTCCCAATTTTTATATCTTTTATTATCTTGTTGTACTATCTGTGACTTCCAGTATGATTTGAATCAGAGTGGTAAGAAGGGATATTCTCTTCTTTTTCACAACTTTAGAAGAAAAGCAACCAGTTTTTTACCAATAAGTATGATTTAGCTGTATTTTTTTTTAATCAAGTTGAGGAAGTTCCCCTCTGTCCCTACTTTGCTGAGAGTTTTTATCATTAATGGGTGTTGGATTTTGTCAAATGCTTTTTCTGCATCAATTGACATAATCATGAGATTCTACTTCTTTGGCCTGTTGATGTGGCAGATTACAATAATGGATTCCAATTTCGAATGTTGAACCAGCCTTCTATACCTGGAATAAATCCCTCTTGGTAGTGGTGTATAATTCTTTTTATACATGTTGGATTTGAGATTTCATAGTTTTTTTAAGACATACTCAGATAAGAATGACTAGTTTCATTTTTTCGGTATTAAAATGTTCAGTTCGGTATCATTTAAAACTTTTTTCTTTTAGTGTGATATTAAAACTTCAATTTTTCATTGTATTCAAAATGTCTTGCCTCCCTGGTTTATACCTGACTCAGGCTTAGAAGTCAGCAGTGGGGAGGGAAGACTTGATAGGAAATTTAGTATTCTCCTGATTACCTCGTTCTTATATACTAGCTGAAAACTTTGGCAGCTCTTAGGTTGAACTGGGGTAGGGAGAAAAGGAAGAAAACAGTTTTACAGGGCTGGTGCAGTTATGATGGGCTTTGAGCGTTCTGGATGCTCCACACTGAGGAAGTTCTGATTCTTTCTCTCATGAGGCATTTGGCAGGTTCTTCAAAGAACTAATTTGATGCTGGGAGGGGTCCCACCTGCAGGTCCCTTGCTACAGATGATGTCTCCTCTCAGCCCTGGTTCTCCATGGTCCTTCCTTCTATTGGGCCACCTCGTCCCTCCATGCGGCCCCTTTGGAAACACACATGCACACGTCATCCTTGCCTCAGCAGACCACGGGGGGTTCCAGCACAACCTTGACTTTCACTCTGTGGGATACAACTGCAAGTTGTGTTGGGTGTGAGTTAGGTACCTTTCCTTCATACCTCCTGATGTCAACTGACATACAGCAAGTTTTCCAAATTGCTTCTTCAAGTGTGAATTAGGTGATGGGAAGCCCCACACCCACCCATCCACCCTCCAGTAAAGATGCAGATGACACATAAGACACGCTGACGACTCTCTCTCCGCCAACTGCTAGCTCCCTCTTGCATAGCCTGGAGTGGGTGATGAGCTGATGGAAGCAGAACCTCCTTTGTCATCTCAAATGCCTGGGCATCTCTTATCCCCAAACTGACACTCTTTCCAAATTGCTTCTTCAAGTGTGAATTAAGGTGATGGGAAGCCCCACACCCACCCATCCACCCTCCAGTAAAGATGCAGATGACACACAAGACACGCTGACGACTCTCTCTCCGCCAACTGCTAGCTCCCTCTTGCATAGCCTGGAGTGGGTGATGAGCTGATGAAAGCAGAACCTCCTTTGTCATCTCAAATGCCTGGGCATCTCTTATCCCCAAACTGACACTCTCCAAACCTCAGAAGTAGGCCAAGAAAAAAATGAGAAACCAAATGAGATGCCACAGGGTGGAGATGGTTTCCCCCTAAGGTAAGTGAATATTCCTATCATCAACCTTCCTAGAAAGAAGACAGTCATATAGCAGGGAATGAAGATTCCTAAAGCGGGACTTAGACTGGTAGAAGCAAATGATATTTCTCTGCTCTCTAGTCTTCAGGGCTGCTGGGACCAGAACTTGGAAGTGCCGACACCGTAAAGCTGGCCCCTAGTGCATGAGGCAAGCCAGCAGCAAGGCCAAGGAGGGCCCTGATCCTCAGTGGGAAAGGTGGGATCTGTTTATGGACCCTCTGAGAGGGGTCTCATCTGTCTGAGCTCCTAGTTGTTATGACTGAGTGGCATGATCCTTCTAATACACCTAAACCTCCGATTAATTATCAAAAGTAGACTGGCCTTGGCTGTGCAGTGGGGAATCCAGAGAATGACCTGCCCCTTGCTTGAAAAAAAGTGGTGACAGGGAAAGCAGTGACCCCTCTCTTCCCACTGTCCCCTCCCCACTATCTGAAGCCAGATGGGTGGGGACAGCAGAGGGCACAAGTGGGGACCAGCAGCAGCAGGATGGCCCAGAAGCCTGATGAGGAGATTGGAGTACAGGACACAGCCTGCAGCAACCTGCTTCTGAGGGCCCTGAGACAAGGCCCAGAAGGATCCTCAGTCACAGCCTGGGCAGGTGTGGCTGGCGGTCAGTCTTCATCTGGGTTTAAGATGGAAATGTAGTCCTGTATATAAACAAACATAGACCCACTAGTTACAACAACAAAGGAGTCAAGGACACAGTACAGAGGCAAGGACACACTCCAAAACTACATGGGCTGTAGTAAGCTTGTGATTTCCCTACAGAAATGGTTGCCATCTTCTGTCCATCTTTTCTATGGTGATCAACAGTAAAGCTCTTAAAGCAAAAAAGGCTTCTGAGTGTCCTTGGTATAGCAATAAAATGTGGAGGGAAAATTAAGGAGACACTGGCTGTTCATCAGTTTTGCAAGAATTCCAAAGGATAGGGGAAGTCACGAGTTAATCACAGAAAAAAGGAAAGTGACTTCCCTTAAGGCAGAGGAGGAGAGAAACAGAGGGCTGGGCCTGAGTGGACCTCATATCTCCTTCAAAAAGAACTTTTTAAAAACACCCTCACTCCTCTACCAAAAATCTGGGTTTTGCAATCTAATACTTCTGTGTTATAAACTTACCTCCAAAGCTTATTTGCTGTGTGACTTCAGGCAATTTGTCTCTGAGCCTCAACTTTCTCACCTTTGAAATGCAGCTAATACTCTGTCTACCTACCATTGGGTTATTACAGAAATTAAATGAGATAAAATACGTAAGACACTTAGAGCAGAGTAAGCACTCAGCAAAAGACATTTTTTAAACAAAATCTTATTCCACTCAATATGCCTGGGAGATAACATTTATTTCCACACAGTGCATTAATTGATGCTCTTAATGAAGACCCTGAAATATCAAGAAAGAGTTAGAAATTTTAAAAGTTTGGTACGTAAAGAAATCTGCCACAGATTTCCAGAAAATCACTGATTTGGGAGGTTTCTAAAAAATGGACACAAATTCTTTAACAGCCTTCTCATCAAGCAGTGGCTCTGTGTCCCCCTCTCCTCGGGTCTTTGTGGGCTTATCATTTCTTCAACAGATAGAGTCTGGTGGAAGTGACACTAAATGACTCCAAGGCTGGGTCACCAAAGGCCATGCAGCTTCCACCTGCTTCTCTTGAAATGCTCGCTCTTGGGGGAAGTGGCCAACATGCGAGAAGTGCAACTGTCCTGAAACTGCCATGCTGGAGAGGTCACACGTAGGCAGCAATAGTAACCATAGTAACCAGCACATGTGTTACTGTGCAGGATGCCTCATTTTCCTATAATGGAGAATAGACTTGATGTGGCAGTACTGTCATCAGACTGTAATGAAAATTCTCCTACAAGATTAAGAACCCCATGAACCCAATGCTTTCAGATTCTTCCCAAGTTTCCCTAACCCCCGTTTGGTCAGTGAATTCAGAACCCTAAAAACAAAACAAGCTTCTTCCTCATCCCCATTTCTGTCACCGCCTGATTGTTTTGATGTCGGTGAACGATACTTCTATGTTTCTCATGTTCCTCCAAGTGCAATGAGTGTCTCTCATCCTTCAAACCAGGACACAGCACCTGGAACCACTGCAGGTGGGACCGTGGTCTGCAGAAGCCCCCCGGAATCGCGATCACAGGCCTCCCCCCATCAGCACAGCAGCCGCTCTGTCAGCATCTGTCTTCATGGAAAATGGATCATTGTAGTAGAATTCATGAGCCACCAATTTGTCAATAGTTATGACTTTGAAAGGAGGAGGGAGAGGGTGGGCCAAAGAAACACAAATCCCATTTTTAATCCTGTG
>NW_007729537.1:85316-86163 GCF_000696425.1 Galeopterus variegatus | reverse complement strand
CCCCTCTCCCAGCCCAATCCCGTTTCTGAAGAACTCGTGAAATGCAAAACTAAACTCTGATGCAAAGCAATACATTATACCCTATCAAAAGAGGAGAGTGCAATATTTGCAACGTTAGTGGATCTCAGAGAGTCCAGCCCCAAGAGCTAACGTGACTTGCCTGGTCACTCCTGACTGAGTGCTTGAAACTTACTGTGCACTCGCTTTACCTGCCTGGCAATGGGCCGGTCAATGCCCTCCCACTGCATAGGGCTGTTAAAGATTAATTGAGACAAAGTATGTAAAAATATTTATAATGTACAAATTACTGTAAATCTAAAGTACAGAAGTATAGTAATAGTAGCATCAGCATCTGTGGTAGTAATAATTTCATTACTAACACTGGCAGAATTAGAATCCTGGTCTCCTGAGTTTACCACTGACACTGGTTTCTCTCTACCATTTCCCAAAATTGCAGTCAGGTCCTCTTAACGAAAAGTCAATGCCACAGAATCCGTCCAACCAAAGACTCAGTCTCATCCCAGTCAGAGCTAGCAGAGGCTAAAGTGACAGAGGATGGACGAATCAAGGTATAGCGAGGTACTGACCACCTCCCCTGCCATTTGCTGTTCTCAGAGTCTGTCCTGTTGTTATCAGCACTTGTCTCTATGCACAGGGCACTTTAAACACCACAACGCTTATGACCTGAGGAACGCTGAATGGAATGGGTGCCGGGGAGAAAGTGAATAGGGAAGAATAAGTGTAAGATGGACACTTTCAGATGACACTGAAGACCCAAGCTTTGTGTTTAAAAATATAGATATATATATTTATGTACATGCTATATATATTATACATAATGTATTTT
>NW_007729537.1:77884-84912 GCF_000696425.1 Galeopterus variegatus | reverse complement strand
ACTTTCAGATGACACTGAAGACCCAAGCTTTGTGTTTAAAAATATAGATATATATATTTATGTACATGCTATATATATTATACATAATGTATTTTTAAATATATACATGCTATATATATTATATAATATATAATATTTAAAAACATATTTATATACATGCTATATGTATTATATATATTGTATGTTATATTTTAAAGTATGTATGTATATATTTATGTATGCTATATATATATAGTCTCTCATTTTAGGTTTTTGCATTAAAATCCATACAATATTGGACTTCAAAGTAATCACCATGGGAGGCTACAGTTTGAGGCCCAAACATTTCATTATTGCTATTTTAAAACTGACTTCAGAACTAGAAATAAAGTTCCATTATTTTAGATATTAAAACTGTTAAAGACCAAAATTATGTTATCTTTCCTATTCCCCAAATCATTCGCCAAATGTGGCTTTGAATTATTTTTGGTTGTTTCCAGAAACCCACTTACCCTCAATGGATGAGAAACCACCACTGAAAATAGGGAAAAGCAGTTTCTCTGAATGGAATTAACTCCTGCAGGAGCTTGAAACTGCCCTGGGCATTAAAAATATTATGGGAATAAACCCAATTTGATCACTTTGAAGTAGGGAAAACTCGCCTGGATGTAAAAGTCCCAACAAATTTGCTTTTAAAAATTAATTATACTACTTTAGAATTAGAATTTCACTCATTCATCAATTTGTTTATTCATCAATTTGTCTATTCAACAAGTACTAACTTTCACCCCTACTCTAATGGTACTGGAATATAAAGATTGATGAGACAGTCTTATCTAGATGCTGATGATTTCTAAATTTGTATGTTTATCACCAACCTCTCCTTGTATTTTAGTTCTGTATTTCTGTTTTCTGGCATCTCCGCCTTGACGTTCTGTAGATACTTCAGACTTTATACATGAAACTTTATGTCTGACCTCATGAACTTAGGGACAAAAAGCTTCTTTCTTTTTTTTCGAGTTAATCACTTCAGTGCCAACCTGTTCTTATCAATAGGAAGTCCAGATGCTCCCTGTTAAACCTACATTTTCTGTGATTCTTGGAAATCCTGAGGCCTTTGTCAGACACAAGAGGCTAATGTGACTCCCAAATGCCAAGTAGAGAGAAAGAATGGGAAGATCCTATTTGCTCACTGCCATCACTGCAGCTATGACAGACTCAGCACTGGTCTCACCTCTCTTTCTATTACAACCACGGAATGAACACTGGTCCCACCCAGGTCAGTGGTGATTTGCCTTGAGTGATGCCCTTGAAGATAGAGATCACGTCCTATGCACCAAAGTAATGCTTCTGGCTTGAGCTAGGGTTCCAGCTTGCTTCATTGTATCCTCCCATGCTCAACAAGCTTCCAAAACGTGACAGCACACCAGCACGACCTGCTGAGACCTGCTGGCCTCAGCCCCTCACTCGCTCACCTCCCGTAGAAACCCTTAGGCGGCCCTGGGCCCCCTTCTCTTGAGCTTCTCTCTGCCATGCTGTCCCTGTGTCCTTCCCCTCTCCCTCCGTCGTGTCAGAAGATCATCATAAGAATGTCACTGCTCTGGCCTACACATCGCATCACCGTGCTCATAACCCAAGATTTTGAGCACCTGCTCCGTAGCAGGCATACACACCCTGACGAATAAAATTGAATTCCTATCATCAAGAAACCTAGAGTTTAGAGGGCACAAATGACAACTCAAACAACAAAGAAACACTCTAGGTGTGAAGAAGGTCTATGAGAACCAGAGGAAGAATTGTCTACAGTATTTCAACTACCTAAGAATTTTCCTGAGGCCTGACTTATATTGCTCCTCTTTGAGTTTAAACCGTTAGGCTTGTGGTTTTTGAACAAGTCAAAGAAAATGATCTGATGCATCAGAGTCGTTTCCCTAAGCTGGCAAACTTATAGGGATTCCTGTAGCGTTCAGGAGAGGAAAAGCAGTTGCTATGACCTTGTTTTCCCCTTTTCTAGAGACTCCCACATACCGATCTCTGGCTCTTTTCTTTTCCCCTGTGAAATAATTTAATCCTGTATGTGCAAAAATGGCTTGTCAAAAACCTAGCACGTGTATGGCTGATAGTTCCTGTGGGGGATTATACATGAGCAAAGGAGCTACTGGTTACACACAGTGAGTGGATTAAATTTCTGTAGCCATAAGCAATCTCCAAATCAGCAAATTCTGAATTATCAGCTGTCAGGTGGTAGAATGCTGGTTAATGGGGTGGGTGCAGGCATCTGCAAAATGATCTGATTGAGATGGATACCGAGGTTGACACAATTTTTGAAAGAAAAGCATTAACTTTATTTATTTTGTTCTCTATATGCTGAGCCTGCTCTTTCGGTCACAATTTTTAGAACATGGGGAGCTCAGGCCTAATACACATACACAAATATACATTGCTTCTCCCAAGCACCTTCAGAGGTGCCAGAAGATCCGATCCATTCACCGTCTCCATTCACCCAGCCACAAGAAGAGAAGCTCAGTACAAAACTACCATATCCCAGGCCACTAACATGGTTTGGGAAATGTTGCAGGGATAAGAAAGGTGGAAGAAAATGGAAAATTAACAATCACATTGGAGAAGAGTATGATCAAAGATGCACCATGATGAGGCCACATAGGTATCTGATTGTGATATGTGATTCAGGAGACAACTAAGCATGAACTTGACCAGAAACACTACTCAACGACTGCATGTTGCTGAGGAAGGTGTATGGGATTTTCACTGCATTTGATTGACTTTTTCAGTAGGAAATAAAGACACTTGTCTGCAAAACTGCCAGTGCAGAGTAACATATAGCTCAATTATATAATCTATTTCAGTGCCAAGGGGTAGAATATCAAATTACTTAGCCAGTCACCTAGCAAGACCTTGAAAAAGCAATGAAGCATATAGGAAAGCTTTTGTGAGAGGGAGGAGGCAGGTCAGACCCAGAACATGGTGTACAGAAAGGGAGGTGGGTCAACTCTCATTCAGTCACTTATTCACCCAACAAACACTGAGTGATATCTTACAATGTTTCAGGCACTATAAATGGGAATATGGAGATGAACTAAGCTTTTAAAGAAAGCACGGGTGTAAGCATATACATGAGTGTGTGAGTGTGTGTATGTGCGTGAGCTGTGCAAGTGTGTAATGGAGAAAGCAGACCCATTGACACCCAGCTATATTACAATGTGAGCAGTGCCCTACCCTAAGAAGACACAAGGGCAAAGGCATCAAAGGTGCAGAAGCAACGCATCCTGCTTTGAGAAGAGGAGAGGTCACAGGCCTGAGGGTGAGGTTGAGATAAAAAGTGACTGAAGTGCCTAGAAGGTAGGGACAGTGGACTGAAAGGACCAAACTCGCATTCTAATCCATGGAGGGCCCCTTGGGTGAGTCCCTAGCCTCCTCCCACACACAGAAAAACTTCTTTCTCAGGAGCATAGATTTCCGGTCTCGGGAGCACATCTGCCAGCCCCAGCCTTCAGTGCACAGCTCTGCCTCCCAGCGGCAGCACAGCAGAAACCTCGGGCTGACTGAGGGCAGAGACGCACCAAGGCAAGGCAGAGTGGTGGCCGCTGGAGCTGCCCTCCATCAGCTGTGGGCAGGCTGGTGGCCGGAGAGACCCATGCTGTGCCCTGTCCTGTGCTGCTGATGGCTTGCAGGCTCTTGGTCATTGTCTTTATTCTTGTCCCTCTGCTTCTATAGACTTCCCCCAAACTTGCTGTTTAGACTTTGAACAGCCATCTTGCTATGTGCTGTGACTTTTGGTTACTTAACTGTCTCCTGACTGCCTGCTACCTCGAGCCAGGAGACCCCTTCCACCACCCCAGCAGTTCCATTTGCTGGTTGCTAGTCGCAGTTATGCTTGCTAAAGAAGGTGATTCCTCCAGAAGCCCAGTAGGAGAGCTCGTATGCTGACTGCCTTCCATTGTCCTTCCAGATCCACCCTGCACTCTGCACCAGACTCTGAGCTCCAGGGGGCTGACTTTATAGACCACATCAATGGGCTCTCTCTCTTCTGATTCTACATGGTTTGATCAACCAGAAGGTGAAGGCAGGTGACCGGAGCCTTTCCTCTAGAGTTAGGGCGGGTTGCCTGAATCCCTTTTACAAAGGTCATAACTTCCATTGAGTGGCATCAAGTGGCTATCAAGTGGCCCTCTTCATGTAGCTTTTCTCTTGGATTCTGGGAATGACTCCCTCCTTTTATCTCTCCAGGCTTAGGAGTGGTAGTAGCTGTTGAGTCCCACATTATGCCTTGTGAATCCCCTTAAGCTTTGCCCACACTTTTGTAAACAGTGTCTCTTCATTTACACTCTCCACAGATCACCCAGCATGAAGTACTGTGTGTCTCCTGCTGGGACACCACTGATGGAGCTGGGTCATTCTTTTGTGGCAGAGACAGGGAGAAACTGTCTCCCTTCTTGGCCCAGGATTTATTTATTCCACAAATCCTTACTGAGAACCTACTGAGACCTGCCCTGGAATCCAGCAGTGAACAAAACAGCAAAATGTCCTGCATTCATGGGTCTTGCATCTAATAATGTAAAAGATAAACCATGTCATGGGTGGCACTGGAGGTCATGATGTTAAGTGAGATAAGCCAGGCACAGAAAGACAAATACTGCATGATCTCACTCATATGTGGAATCTAAAAAGTGGTTCTCACAGAAGCAGAGAGCAGACTCGTGGTTAGCAGAGGAGGGTACAGCAAGCAGCTGGCCAGCTGCCAGCCAGGAAGGAAGCTCTCACCAGGGACTAGATCAGTCAGCACCTTGACCTTGGACTTACCAACCTCCAGAACTGTAAAGAATAAATGTCTGTAGTTAAGCCACCCAGTCCTTGGTATTTTGTTATAGCAGCCCCAGCTATGACAGGAAGCAAGAAAAGGGAAGCAAGACAGGCAAAGCAAGAAAAGGAAATTTAGAAAAAGGAAGTGAGAGAAGGGAATGAGGGAAGGGATGGGTAAAAGGGAAGCAAGAAAGCAAAAGCAGGAAAGGAAAGGAAGAAAAATAAGCAAGAAAAAGGAAGCTAAAAAAGAGAAGCAAAAAGAAAAAGAAAAGAAATAAGGGGAAGGAAGGAGAGGAGCTGAGTGGGGGAGGTGAGGAGAGGGGAGCAAGGAAAGGGGAGCAGAAAAAAGAAGCAAGAAAAGGGATACAAAAGAGGTAGAAACAAGAAAGGGAAGGGAGAACAAAGAGCTGAGAAAAGGTGGTGGGAAAGGGGAGTGAGGCTGGGAAAAGAGAAAGAGAAACAAGAACAGGGAAGCAAGGTGAGGACGCACGAAGGAGAAGTGGGAAGAGGAAAGCAGAAGCAGGGGAGGTAAAGGACAGACAGGAAGCCCAGAAGCGCAAGTAAAGGGGAGAAAGGGGAGGGAAGGGAGGCAAGGAAAGCTGGGAAATGTGAGAGAGAGAAAAGAGGAAGAAAAGGTGATTAAAACAGGAAGTAATAGAGGGAAGTAAAAGTGAGAGTACGGACAGGAAAGCAAGAGAGGGGAAGGAAAAGGAGATAGTGAAAAGGAGGCAATAAAAGGACCCAACGTAAAGCAAGGAGGAAAGTCAGGAGGGGCTGAGATGAAAGGGAAGGGAGGACAGAGGCGCAAGAAATGTGAGGCAAGAAAAGAAAAGAGGGAGGGGCAGGGAATGCAAAGGCACCCAGGAAAGGAGCTGATAAAGGATGGTGAGAAAGCGAGGAATAGAGATGAGAAGGAGTGTGCAGAGGAAGCAGAAGTGAGAGAGGACAGGAAGCTAGAGACGAGCGGCAAGAGCAGAGAGGAGGGACAGAGAAGCAAGGAGAGGGGCAGCAACACCAAAGACACGAAGAGAGGAGAGGGAAGAGGGGAAGGCAAGCAAGAAAGCAGAAGCAGAAGAGTAGGGAGAGGGAAGCTAAGCCAGGACGAAGGAGCAAGAAGTGGGAAAGGGCATCGAGAAGGGGGAGAGAGGATGAGACTGAGGAAAGGAAAGTGACGAACGGGAAGTGAGCAAAGGCGGCACAAGCGTGTGCAAAAAATGGAGCCGAGAAATATGCAGCCAAATTGCACAGCCGGGAGGAACAAGGGCAGGTGAGCAAGACAAGGGGGACAAGAAAGTGAAGCAAGAAACAGAAGCAAGCAGAGGGAAGGAGCAAAGGAGGTGAGGAAGGGACCCGGAAAGAGAAGCAGGAAAAGGGATGTGAGGAAGTGGACACGAGAAGACAGAAGCATGAAAGTGCAGCAAGAAAGGGGAGCTAGAGCGATGGGAAAGCAAGCAGGAAGGGAAGGAAGGAAGGAAAGCAGTGAAAAGGGAGGCGAGAAAAGGAAGACAGCATGACAGGAAGGAGGCAGGGGACAAGGGAGGCGGGGGAGGGACGGAAGAGCATTTTCAGGTACACAGGAGAGAAGCCAAGCCGTGCGCCGTCCCCACACGCAGACCAGCTGGGGCTCTCCCCACGTCACTGGCTCCCTTGGCCCAAGCCCAGCTGCACGGGAATGAGGCGGAAATCTGAGGAAGCGAGAGCTCAAGGAAGGGCGAGAGTGCTTTGGTGTCTGTGCCCAGGGCAGTGTGAGGAATGGCAGGAGCAACCAGGGCCAAAGGGGAATCCAGCTGAACAGAGGACGTTCGGGATGAAAGCCAGGTCTAGCCATGCCGCACAGGGAAATCTTTGTTTTCCAAAGCATGAAAGAAGGAAGGAATTTTCTACATTCATTCATGTTGCTGCAGGTGGTTGCTGCTCTGGTCACCTGCCCCCCCACCCCCACCCCCAAGGGTGCATGGGCTCAGTTCTGCTGGGCAAACCTCTGAAGGTAAAGATTTTGTGACTTAGGCCAAAGCTGCGTGGCTTATGGAGAGTTTTGGAGTGTTCCTGAAGATGCGAAAGACAAGTTTCATGTTATTTCTGCTCTAGCATTGAGCACCTGGCCACCTTGTCCCACTAGCATCTAAAAGGAAACAAAAAAATAAAAACAAAAAAACTGTTTTGGGGCTGGCCTGGTGGCGCACTGGAGAGTGCGCCGCTTGGGAGCGCAGCGGCGCTCCCGCGGAGGG
>NW_007729537.1:75920-77221 GCF_000696425.1 Galeopterus variegatus | reverse complement strand
GCGGCGCTCCCGCGGAGGGTTCGGATCCCATGTGGAGACCAGTTCCCGCTCACTGGCTGAGCGTGGTGCGGGCGCAACACCAAGGGTTGTGATCCCGTTACTGGTCAGTAAAAAAAAGACAAAAAGGAAAAAAAAAAACTGTTTTGTACAGTGCTCGACTTGTAGCAAATGCCCAAGTGTGAGTGGAGTTGGATGGAATGTTACTCTTTCAAATTTTAAGGTCCCATGAAGTCACAGGATTCCACTGTGGTTTCTGGTAGTCTCTGGAATTCTCTGACTCATTGCTTTGTGGATCTGGGAAGTGAGGATACTGTCTATATCAATTGGAGGATGAACAAACACACTATTTCCTGTTTTCAAAACAAACAGAAAGGAATGAATGAAAACTATCATTTCATAATCTCAGCATGCAAATTTTTAATGGCCTTCTTGAAGATAAGTGTGCATCTTGTACTCACCCACAATGCCCAAAACCTAACAGAGAATTCATGGGTCACAGATGTCTGTTCCAAATTGAAGCAGTAGGGTAGGTGGGAAAGAGCCCTGGATTGAGATATGTTTTCCTTCTGCTTTGACAGTAACCATACGTCAGTCATCAGGCAAGTCACTGAACAACTCTGGTTGTCAAGTTCCTTGTCTATAAAATTAAGGAATTAGTTGAGTTTAGGGGCCCCAAACCCAATCTGGCTCATGCACCTGCTACGCATGGCAGGCACTGCATCACGCCAGACCTGCCTGGCTCCTGACCTGTTTGTGAGGCATCTCCCAGACTCGCCAGTCTGAAGGCGGTTGTGGTGGCCCTGCAGCATCTGTCCCCCCAAGTGAAAACAAACAGGGTAGCATCATGCCACCCTCTCCCACTCTCCTTCCCACCTCTGTGATCTGCTTTCCCAGTCTCCTTTGGGGGCTTTGCTGCTTCTGCCCATCTCTTAAATGTTGGGATCCTTTGGAGTCCTCTTCATTCCAGCCCACACCCCTCGCCCTGGGTGCTCACTCCAACTCCCAATGTTTGCAGGGCCGACTGCTCACGACTCCCCAGCCTACATTTTCATTCCTAACCTGCTTCTTAGCCCTGGACATGACTTTCTATTTTTTTTCCTGGATTTCTCTACTTGAATGCTCCAAAGAACAACTCAATCTCAACATGTCTGAAGTTTAAACCACATTTTCTCTCTTTCTCTTCTCCACTCTATGCCTCGTCGCTCTCACTCACCACTCCTCCTCTGATCTTTGAACTTTATTATTCCATTGGCTTGGAATACCACTTCTTTTCTTTTTTTTTTTTTTTTTTTTTTTTTTTT
>NW_007729537.1:60722-75021 GCF_000696425.1 Galeopterus variegatus | reverse complement strand
TCTTTTTGTCTTTTTCCGTGTCCGGCAATGGATCGCAACCCTCAGTGTTGCCCCCATACCGGACCGGGGACCGGCAATGGGATCGCAACCCTCGGTGTTGCTCCCGCGCCTCGCTCAGCCAGTGAGCGGGAACCGGTCTGTATGTGGGATCCGAACCCTCGGGTGGGAGCACCGCCGCGCTTCCCAAGCGGCGCACTGTAGCAGTGCGCCACCGGGCCAGCCCCTTGGAATACCACTTCTGCTTCTCTCTTTGCCTGGCAAACTTTTTCTCATCCTTCAGATACCAGCTTCAAAAAAACTCTTGAAAGGAGAACTCTCTCTGACCACCCAGACTGTGCTTCTCTGGGCTCTCACAGAACCCTGGGTTTTTAGCTCTCTCTCAGCACAATCTGTGCAGTCAGAATTTATCCACCCATTTACCACGAGCTCCTCAAAGGCAGGCACAGTGTCTTGTCCAGCATTGGTTCTTCTGTATCTCACACTGTACCCGGTTTAGTAAATGACTGCTGAATAAGAAAACCACATCAATGACAGATACTCATTCATCTTTCCTAAAAATGTGTAATCAACCTTCGAGGATAATTTGTCTTCATTTCTTTCTCCTAAGTTTAGCTCGTAAATCAATGATCTGCCATAATACATTCTTTTCCAGTTATTATCCAGTGATGTAATTTGTGCATTAAAGCAAAAACTCTTGCCAATGTGGATTCTCTTGCACTTAAGTCACTGCCTATGTGACAGCAGGCTGACCACTAAAAATGAAATGTTTATGTAGGAAGAGAGTAAAAGTTTACCATTTAATTCAACACTGAGTAGATCTGGTAGAAGCGAATTCCGTGGGAAATTAGACCTCCCTTGCTAGGAAGGCCTTTCCATGCCCAGTTAGCGTGCAGGGCATGCTTCCGGTGTGACCGAGAGCTGGTCTGTCTTGCACACTCACAGAGGACAGGCCTTCATCTCTCTCATCTCCAGCTTCTGACCCCTCCACACCCACTGCCACTTCAGCCAACACTGGCATGGGTACCGTGTTCCGTGTGCATGATGACATATTTGCAATTCACCAGCATCCTTAACTTGACCTTGGCAACAGGACGAGGTGGGCTGAGGTGAAGATTAATGAGACAATTATTTTTACAAGGAATATAAACAGCCTCACTGGCTGTGTTAACAGGAAGCATGACATTGGTTTGCCCCTCAGTGTGCAGCTTTTGCTCGTTGAATCCTGAGCAGCAGAAAGTCAATGGAAAGTGTCTTTGAGGTAATCACTTATGACGGAGAAAAGTAAATTAAGATACGGTTTGATATCATTCCAACAAACACTATTAACACTGAAAAATAGGATAGAGTGGAGAAACCTCAGAACAAGGTCTTAGCTCTGATGTTCGTACAAACCATGTAAAAGCTCAGAGCTTCAGTATCCTCATCTGTAAGAGGGAAATAATCATTCATTAGAAAAAAAGGAAAAATCGGTATTTAACATAACAACCAGCTACAGCCACTTTTGTGTAATTAGGAATACAGATCTGGAGAAATAGCTTTTAATTTAGGAAAACACCTTAATGAGCTTCTTTGAGAATAAAAGTTGAAAACCTGCAGAGCATGGTCTGTAAAGAGAAGGTTTAAAAAGGAGAAAGGAACTGTTCTGCAAATCAAAGTGAGATAAAAATGAAGCCCCAAATAAAGGGGCTGAGAAGTCTCAGAAGTGAGGGGAAGGGAGGGTGGAGAGTTTGCAGATGGCCGGGTGTCTCCCGCTACATTGCGGCAGGTGTTGGGGGGATTCCCTGGGTGAAAAGTGCTGAGTAGATTTCCATGAACAAGAACATCTTGATGGAACTGGAAGTGGTTCTCCACCTGTGGTATAATTACCTTCTATTTTTCCCAAAATGTCAATAAAGTCTGCAATGCATAGCAATCTGGTATGGGTGGGAAACTGTCTGGATACGGAGAGGCTGCTGACAGGAGAGGGAAGGAGGCATGAGCAACCTTGAGGACTGGGCAGCACCCTGGGACAGGCTGTCTGGGGGCTGTGAACCTCCCTTCCGAGGGCCCCAAACACCACTCACCATTTCTCCATGCCCAGCCCCAAGCTTGTCTCCCTGGAAGTTCATAGAACCATTGGATGGGCCCTCCTGCAACACATGGAAGGGAGACTTCGACCCTCTTATTTGGATGTTTAAGTGAAAGGTGACCCCACAAGGCTGGAGTATCTGTGCACACCTGGGTTTCATAGCTACCCTGGGCATGTTGTTGGGAAAGGCAGTCTGTTTGCACAGTCGTTCAACCCCTTCTCAGCTGCATCAGAACGGGCCTTGGGCCTGAAACACTTCCTAACCAAGAGATAAAGAGCCCCCACAGCCTGCACTGGGCTTATCGCCTTGTGTGGGAATGTCCTTCCCTGTTTCAGACTCGGTGGGTGCCCTTTGTTCTGCTTAAGCATGTGCATGACATGGCACCTGGCCAACTCTAGGACTCTATCTGTCCCCTCTGGGGAGGGGATGAGGTCCTTCTGCTGCAGCACAGAGGAGTGTGGGCAGGCCAGTGGCCCTGTGTCAGCTGCCAGGGGACCTGTTAACCATGGGAGACTGACTCCCTCTGTCTTTTCTGTATGTGAGCAAAGTGTGTTCCACTCAGGGCTTGGCTGCACTGTGTTTTCCTTGACAACTCCAATACCAAGACACAGAGAGCAGAAGTGTCCAGGCATCGAGCCCTCACTACAGGCAACAGATGCTACTCGCTCGACACACCTCAGAAATGTGCACTGAGGACTGTGTGGAATAACAGATGTGAAAGCAATTAGCAAACTTTACAATAACATACAAAATAGGGTACTGATGGAATAACAAATGGATTTTTGTATCTGTCTGTGACCCATGTCTTCCAAGCAAATGTAAAGCAACAAGATTTGTAGTTCACTGGGGTTCATTTTCACGGGCTATAGTTTTATCTGACAGTTGTTATCATATTCAGATAACCTTACACGTGGCTTCCAAGCATATCTTATTAATCAAAGAGTCAGTGAGTATTTACTATTTGTGAGCAGTACTATGAAGGGATTAATAACGAAATACAGTCACTCAACACAGAGATTATAATGAGGAATTAAATGGACAGAAAGTTGGAGAACAAGAAGTCTACGAGATCTGGGCTCCAAGCTCAACCCTGGCACAAACTATCCATAACCTTGAACAAATCACTGAGCCTCTTTGGGCTTCTTGTTTTCAGCCATAAAATAATGATAAATATGTCTACTCTGTCCTATTACCTCACAGCACTATTACAAGAAGAGAATGAGATAATAATACACATGAAAACCCTTTGAAAACTATAAAATATTCTGTAAAATAAGGCATCACAGTGAAGAAGTCTTTCCTGATTTTATTTCTTTGTCTATTTTCTGTCTGTTTGATGTTAGGTGAACCCCGCAAGAGGCTGCTCACTCTGCATAAAACGTCTGGTCTCTTTCTCGGTGATAAATCATTCACGTGGCATCCTCTGAGGATCTTGGTTCTGCTTCCCTCCCATATGCTGGAGAACAGAAGGGCACAGAGCAGCCCGGAGGGAGAAGCCATTCAGCTCAGGATCACTCGAATTGTTTTTATGTGGGTAAGAACTGGAAGAGAATACAAAGTACCGGAAAATATAACTGCACATGAGTTAGCATAGTGAGACTGCAGGTCCCTTTTTTATGCCTTCAATGTTTCCCTTTTTATAGTTGTAATGCTCTTGTGCAATAAATAAATGGAAGGAATGAAAAACTTCCTGTATATCCTTTGCAACACTTTGCAGTTCACAGAGCATTTCTACACAGAGAAATTTGATTCTCACTACTGCACTGGGAAGTCAGGAGGGCACAGTTATTGACCCATTTTACAGCTATAGAAACTGAGGTTTGGAGAGACAACACAGGCTGCACAATCAATATATTATTTTCACTACCAGACTCTACCTCTCATAAGAAAAGGGGACTCTACCCCAGAGAGGAACTAATAGGAGGGGTATGATTAATCAAAGGACTCCTCAGAAGATGGTTCTGGAAAGAAACAAGATGATGCTGTGACTCGAGATGACACCAGTTTAGGCTCTGAAAGCAATGGCAAAGATGGCCAGAGACATATAAGATTGTGCTGATCTTGCCTGTTAAAAACAATCTTTGTAGATTCATGAACGCAAATGGGAGAAGCAGTCCTCTCTTCCCTGGAGGATACTAAAGTACCACAGTAAATGACATGGCAGAGGGAGGTGGGAGCACTGGGCTTTCCCAGATGAAAGTTCCTGGGAGCCACAAAATTTTTTCCTGTAATGTGATGACTCTACAGCTAGATAAAAAAATAAGTTCTAGTGGTCACAGTACTGCGTGGCTTCTATAATTAACAATAATATATTGTATATTCTCAAATGGCTAGAAGAGAGGAGCTCAAATGCTCTCATCCCAAAGAAACGATAAATGTTTGAGGTAATGAATATGCTAATTAGCCTGATTTGATCATCACACATTGTATACATATATTGAAATATAACTCTGTACCCCATAAATATGTACAATCAATATGTGTCAATTAAAAAATGAATAAATAAAAATAAAATAACATTGGTCAAGATTTTATAAAAGAGAGAATTGTTCAAGAAAAGTTACTGAGAGCTGATTGTATTAACAAGCAGTGCCTTCAAGGTCAGCAGGTCTAAATGGCAGCCAAGCACCTCATGTTTACGCCCATAATGGGTTCCAGAACCAAGGAAACAGGGCTGGGCCATCACTGAGAAACAAGATACTGAGCAAGGGAGAGGAGCAAACTGGCAGCCCACAGACTAACCCCTACTCTTGGAGGTGCTATTTAGAGTCCCTGGAGCTATCCCAATGGATATTGTTATTTATAAGTAAATTAGTTGCCAACATTTTAATATTGTAGAATTTAACATAAAAATCTAGATTTCTAGCTTCTCTTGAAAATATCAAAAGTTCTGGCTTCCTAGGCCCGAGACTCCTCCATGCCATCAATTGGCTGGAGCTTTAAAGGGTGCCAGTGCTCTCTGCTTCTTCCCAGGCACCCCAGCCCATGGCCTTAATCTACCTTATCTGGATGGCCCCACGATGGAGTTGAGTTTGGGACCCCTACTCTAGGGCTGAAGCAAAAGTTTGGAGGATGAGCCCCGACAGGCACGAGGCAGGTCCGAGAAGCTAAGGTTTCAACAGCTGGGAAACTTCTACTGGCCATTGACATGTGTTGCTCATGTCTTCTTTGTTCCTTCTTGGCCCTCCTGCCTGAGATGCCCAGACATAAAGGTTAACCCTCTTCCTCCCTGAAGAATAGCAGGCACCAAAGCCTAGCCATGGGGCAGGAGTGACATTGGGGCCATGCCTCAGGAGTGGTTAACGGGAAAACCCAAGCAGAATTGATAGTCAGGGTCAAAAGCCACCAGGCACGAATACACAGACAAGAAGCAGCCGTGAAGGCTCAGCTCGAGGAGGTCTGGAGTAAAGTTCTCCAGCTCGGGTTAAAGGCCTCTGCACCCCATTCGCATGGGGGCACTTTCGGCCATAAAACCAGAAATCAACACCTCTGCACTCTGTGCCTAAGGATGAGGAGGGGAGGCCCCTGACTGTCCTGCTGCTTCCATCAGACTCAGCTGAATGCTGTCACACTGTAGACCCTCAATCAAGTTATTTAGAACTGAATGATTAGATCAAGGCTGCAAACTGATGTAACCCCAAGGGAGGGCAACTCGGCCATAGCTAGCAAAACCACTGAAGAATATGTGCCTTCACACATCAATCCTACATTCTGAAATTTATTTTATAGATATACCTACTCAGGTACAAACTGGCATGTATACAAGTTTATTTATTGCAGTTTTGTTTATACCAGGAAAAGATTGGAAATAATCCAATGTTCCTCAAGAGAAGACTAGTTGAATAGCTTATGGTACAAAGAATGGAATACTGTGTAGTTGTATTTTTTTTAAAGAAGAAAAAAATGTGGTGCCCTCTATGTATGAATATGAAAAAAAAAAAATTCCAAAAAATGAAGTGAAAAAAGCAAGGTACAGAACAGTATTGTAGCATACTACCTTTTCTATATGAAAGCAAGAAAAATAAAAATCATTGCCCACAATTGCTCCATTTGCTCTTTGAAAACTCTGGAAGGTCTCCCAAGCACACATTAAAAAAACAGTAAAAGTGGTTACCTGCTAGTGGCACGGTTGGCATGAGATGGATGGGGCCAGGTGGGAGAAAGCCTGCCTGTCACCTTTACTATTTTGCGTTTTGAACCTCATGGTTATGTTACTATGTAAAACACAACTGCTTTTCTCTTTAAATGGCAAGTTGGGAGGTGGAGGCAGCAGTGGGCCTGTGCCCTGACCAGCACAGATGGAGCCAGAGAGCATAGAAGCACCTGACAACACAGCACGGCCATGTCCTCTTGAGACCTCACGGTTCTTCCATGTAACAGCCAGACAAGTGCCTGCCCTGAGTTCCTGCATCAATTCACGTGGAGGTACTGAAGCCCAGAAGGGAATCTAATAAACTCCTAAGAGGCTGAATTATACATGATGATGACTAGACCAAAGGCAGAAGTAGAACTGTGACCCACAACCTGCAGCAACCAGCCCAAGAAACCAACCTACTGTCTAGCTACAGATAGCAAACCTGATTTCTTTGTCACTTTGCTGTCTCTAGTGACAGGTCCAGGAAGCCAGACCACAAACCCTGTAACAATTGGCCCCAAACGGCCAGGCCTTGATTAATAACTGCCAGCTTCCCTAATTTTTGTCCCCAATTCCAAACTAAGACCAACCAGAGAAAGCTAAATATGCTCCCCTATGCAATCATATGGGATGCCCTGATTCTATTCAGCCACCTCCAGCTTCCCCACGCCAACAGCCTGCAATCAGAGCTCACCTGAAGCCTCCCCTTTTTCCACTACAAAGTTCTCCCACTCCTCTGCCTGCCTTTGAGTCTCTGCCAAAACGCAAGTGACAGTGGCTGACTTCCTTGCTCCAGCAAGTTCTGAATAAACAGCCTTCGCCTGCTCTCATTTGGTTGGCCTTCATTTATTTCCACACTCCTTTAGGACATTCCTGTTACTCTGGATTTGGAATATCACAATTATAGAACATGACATTCTTATAATTATAAACATATAACTAATTATTCACATATACTGACAGTTGCTAACATTCACATAAATAATTCCACCAAATTCAAGGGAAGCAAAAGAGATAACATTGAAGGTCTTGTGTGTTTATGCATAAATCTAATTGTGGATGTGAAAGAGATAATTTTTAGGTAATTTCAAATACATTTCTTGTCCTGTTACTCTCCCTGCTCTGGGCCTTCCAGGCAATGGGTCTCAGTAGTCAGGGAGGGGTGACTACCTATAGCGAAAAGTCAAAATAGATTTTGATTTGACAAGAAGTTTAAAAGCCCAACATTATTCAGACAGAAGGGAGCTTCTAAATTTATTTCAGCATATTAGGAATAAAGACTGGAAGACTCAGATGACAGAATTTTCTCAGTGGTTGTGAAGACGAAAAGTCAAAATAGATTTTGATTTGACAAGAAGTTTAAAAGCCCAACATTATTCAGACAGAAGGGAGCTTCTAAATTTATTTTAGCATATTAGGAATAAAGACTGGAAGACTCAGATGACAGAATTTTCTCAGTGGTTGTGAAGAGGAGAAGGGAGAGAGACAAGGATATTGAGTTCAAGTTCAGAGTCTTTGTTCTTTCTACTTGTCTGGAAAGAGCAGTTAGTTTAGAAACATCTGGAGAGGCGCAGAGGAGGAAGGAAGACATTGCAGCTAGTGACAGCTCCCATAGGAGCAGCAGAAGGAACCCATGAGCCTGCAGAAGAAGTCCCTGCCGTGGACTGAATGGTGTCTCCCCAAAATTCATATGTAGAATCCCTTGCTCCCAATGTGACCGTACTTGGAAACAGGGCCTTTAAAGGGGTAATTAAAGTTAAATGAGGTCATAAGGGTAGGGCCCTAATCTCATAGGACTGGCGTCCCTATAAGAAGAAAGAGAGACACCAGGGGTGTGCACAGAGAGAAGAGGCCATGTGAGGACACAGAGAGAAGGTAGCCAAATGAAGGCCAGAAACAATCCTCAGTGTCAGACTGGAACCCCCAGAACAGTGAGAAAATAAACTGCTGTCATTTAAGCCATCTAGTCTGTAGTATTCTGTTATGGCAGCCTGAGCTGGCTGGGACACCCGCTGACAGCCCCTTGGACCATTCCTGGGTGTGATGTCCCAGCACCAGCAGCACGAGCTGGCTTTGTGAGTCCCCTGATGTGGAGTGCAGGGCCCCAGGGCTTGCCACCTGCCCCAGTGAGGGGACCTGGAGGTGCTGCAAGCCCCGACGGCCCAGCAGCAGCCTGGGATCCCCAAACTGGATTCAAATACCAGTACATCAAACCATCTGGACGCCTCACTGATTCCTACACCAGTCCCACACATACCAGACCTGCCTCACTGTACCAGTAGCCAGGGAGTCCCCTGAAGTTGCCCTGTGGATGCGAAGGCCACATCTTCCTTCCACTGCCTTGAGCGCCTAAGCCACTCTCCTCCCTCCTCCACTCACGAGCCATGTCATTCAAGAGAAGAGAAGGAGGCAGGGAGTGGCAGAAATAGGAAAGGCAGCATTTATCCCAAAGAAATGAAGTTACCTAGGAAAAGTGTTCAAATGATTGGCTCAGACAATAAGCCACCAAACTGTACTAATCTCAGTGAATCCAGAAGAGATTTTCTTCCCAGAGAAGATGAGGGAAAAGAGAATGAAAGGAAACCAAGCTGGATGCTCCCAAGGAGGCATCTGAGAGCGTTCCTGAGAAGCGGATGAAGAGCTGAGCTCAGCACCCCTCACACTGCAACGGGATGATGCCTACGGGAGCTTTGGGAGTTTTCCTATCAATATATCATCTATCACGTAGTCCACCTTTTGATTAACCTCTTTCTTTTTCTCTATGACATAGAGAAATCAAAAGGGATTTTGTATTATTTTGAAGACAACAGGATGGGAGAGAATGGAAAATGCTGCATTCTGTACTGTGGCTTCAAAAGGGAGGGCAGACCATGTGACACAGACCTCCAGGAGAAAAGAGGAGTGGACAGGCACGGACCCCTCAGAAAGCCTGAGGGGCGCGGGAGGCTGTGCAGACTCACACTTCCCGATGACACTCCTCCGGGCAGAGTGGGTTGACAAGACACAGACCTCCAGGAGAAAAGAGGAGTGGACAGGCACGGACCCCTCAGAAAGCCTGAGGGGCGAGGGAGGCTGTGCAGACTCACACTTCCCGATGACACTCCTCCGGGCAGAGTGGGTTGACAAGAGTGCCGAGGTCTTACAGATCAACTTGCTGATGCCTGAAATGCCACTGCAAAGCCTTTCCATGTAGCATGAGACTTTACTTCCTACTAAAATGGAAGTATAACAAGTAGGGTAATAAGATTTTAGTGCAAGAACAACAAAAGGGCTATCTGGAAGTAAGTAAATAGAAAGATCTAAAATAAAACAAACCAGGGTATAAATTTTGGCTCTACCACTTAACCAATCTGTGATTTGGGGCATCGTTTAGTCATGTTCTCTGTAACTGGGCATTCTACCTACGCTTCATCCTTTTACTTTGAGAACTAATGACATACCGTATCAGAAATGGCGGGTCCATAATAGGTACTCTCATTGTTTCAGCAGGAGAAGAAATATGCATTCATTTAATACCTACTAAGTGCAAGATGCTTTCACAAAAGCTTTCTTCTTTTATCTTTGCAAGAATCCATTCATTTTATTAGGAAGGATGGAGGATTAGAGAGGTTGAATAATTTGCCTAAAATCATAGAGTTATTCAGTTTTTTTACTCATTTTTAGTGGAGGGCTCCTTCCACTTTAGTATACAATCTCTCAAGAAGGAGAAACTTAAAGAAGGGGGAGTGGTCCTTGCTGCTGATCTTATCAAACTGAGCCACCACAGAGGTGGCCACCTTCCTACCTGCAGGGAGATCCAGTTCTACTATAGAAACTAGGATAAGCTCCCTTTTGTCGTGCTGCAGACTGGATGACCTCTCGAGTTCCTCTGATTCTCATAGAATCTCTGATTCCATGCCAGGCAGGCAGTATTGATTACATTATTACAGGGTAACAAGCAGATCCATGAAGCAAGCACCAGAACTAATTGGGCCTGGTTTGCTATAGATTTTAATTTTCTGGCCAAGCAACTTGTGAACTGAATTAAGCCAAAGATGGGTGACATTTCTGGCTTCTTTGAGTCTTGGGTGTTGTTGTGTCCCTTGAGATCTTTCTCTGGGCATTGTGGGTCATCAACCAGAGCTGAAATGCCCAGTGCATGTTATAAGGACCTTTGCTACTAACACAAGAAGGGAGAAGGCTCTAGTAGACAGGATATAGTGGGAGAAGGGAATTCATATTCATTTGGTGACAACCATGTGCTAGGCACTGTACTAGGTATGCTATATCTATTATCTCTGTGCACCATCTGCAGTCATTTCTATTATACCCTTTTTGCACAATAAGTTGGAACACTGGTATTTCTAACTTAGCCTTTGCTCTTGTCAAATGAGTCCACTTTTGTCAAATATGGAGGAGGGCTCAGAGTGACTTTTAAGTGGGATTTAGGCAGGTCTGACAACCTGGCAAGGGAGGACTGCCAGAAGTCTTTTTCCAAGAAATCTGAGAAACTTCCTAGAAAAGAACTCATGCTAAGGGAATTAAGGGAAAACAGGCATGTGTCTGTTGAGTAGCTAAGATCCACATCCACCTCTTTCTTGCTAAAAAGAACCCAGATACTATAGGGCTGTCTATATCCCTACCTGAACATTTGTTTTTCCAGCCCTCTTTGAAGGTAGTAGTAGTCATATTACTGAGTTCCGGCCAGTAAAAGATAAACACAAACTTGCACAGGAATTCTGAGAAAACTTCCACTTTCAGAGTAAAAGGGGGGAGATGGAAGTAGTACAACTTTCTCCATTTACATTCTGCCTTAAATGTGGATGTGATATCTGGAGTGACAGCAGCCATTATATGACCATGAGGCAGCAGAATGAAAAAAGAAGGCCAAGCAAGACCAAGGGGATGGCAGAGAAGTTGGCCTCAAATCTCTGGTCACAACTTCTAAACTGAGTAACCTTGGACCCCATTTCTTTATCTGAAGATAAGAACTCTATACTTCCATCATAGAATTGCCTTAAGGACTATATAAAATAATGTACACAAAAGGCTTAGCCTGATAGGGAAAAGTCTCATGTGAAGCCTAAGACATGAATATTGTGTCATTCCCAGCAGCAATTAAAAAGAATGAGGAAGATTTTTGTGCACAAACATGAAAGGCTTTGCAAGGCATCTGAGTTTTTTAAACAGGAAATTACAACATACAATATACAAAAAAAAAAGCTTATGGAAAAATAGAATTAAAAGATAATATAAATCTTTCCATGATCTTTTTGAAGACCCCTCGTATAGTAGCATGTCATTTACATTTAAAAATCCATATAACTGCAGTGGATTCAAAAGCATGATATATGTATAAATCCCTGAGCTCATTATGATACAAAAAGAAACCTAACAAGATAATAAAACTTTCAAGGATGCTAGGAAACCAATTCATTATTTTGGAAACAGGCAAACAAAGGATAAAATCAGACCTTTCTTCTAATTCCCTTTACGAACTGTACTTCAAGGTACACAAACAGTTGATAAGGGGAAGTTTCTCAAAGTATTCCAGCTAATAAAGAAGAAATAATGGAATTTGAATATCATCATTTGGCAACCCCCCATGAATTAATAGATCTGCATACTGAGTGCCAATGGGTGTCAACAATGCAAAAAGGAAGACAATTGGAAATTAGACACCTGCTAATGGAAGAACACAACGCTTCCTATGAAGTAATCTTTCCAGAAAACCAAATGTGAATCTGGTCCTGTCTCTAGAGGGGACCACCAATCTACAGGAAAAACAAGGACAGAGAAACATGTTAGATAACACCAAGGGAATCCAGACTACAAAAAACTCTTGGGACAAACAGACTTGTTTTTCAAAACAAACCCCAAAAACTGCAATGGGAAAGAAAAGAAGCCCAAAGATTAAAGGGATTTAAAAAGTTATGCCTTTGATATGCATGGATCACATTTAGATCCTGATTGAAGTAAACAAACTGTTAAAAGAAATAATAAAACACTGGAGAAATTGTGATAGAAAATAAATATTTTAAATATTAAGAATTGTTGTTAATTTTTTAGGTGCCTGTCTGAGGTTAGGGTTCCTGGTGGCAGCCTCTGAAGAAAGAATTCCTGTGGTAGTGATTTTTCTGGTAGTGCCTCTGGAAAAATCTGGCGAGGGAATGAGGGAAGGAAGAGAGAAGGAGAGGAAGGCCGGCAAGGGTGCAGTCTGAGGCAAAGTCCCAGCCTCAGCCTGATCTTGTAGGAAACTCTGGAGTGGACATTACACTACAGAGTTTGTCCCACCTTGAGGCAAAGGAACTGGGCTTTCATAGCTGGCACCAATCCCTGGCTATTGGAGGAGGGTAGGATATGAAGGTTCTTCTGGCTCTTGGGTGGGTATTTTACACCACCTCTCCTGGAGAGCACAGACTTAATTTATGCAGACACTGCTTGACTCACAATGGTTCAACTTATGATTTTTTGACTTTATGGTAGTGTAAAAGCAATATACATTCACTAGAAACCATACTTTGGTACCCATACACTTTAAATACAGTATTCAATAAATTATGTGAGATACTCAACACTTTACTATAAAGTAGGCTTTGTATTAGATGATTTTGCCCAACTGTACGCTGATGTGTTTTGAGCACGTTTAAGGTAGGTGAGGCTAAGGTACAATGTCCAGTAGGTTAGGTGTATTAAGTGCATTTTTGACTTACAATATTTTCAACTTATGATGAGTTTATTGTGAAGTAACTCCAATAATTTAAGAAGTATCTGTATGTGGAAAGGCCTGTGATTTCCCCAAAGCCTAAGGTCCTTTATGCAGATCATCCCCTGCAGTAGGCCAGGAGTGGCCCAAGCTCCCTGAAGCATTTATGCAAATCCGGAGCTAAAAATGCCATTCTTTAAGCATTTTTTAATAGAAATCTTTCTAAAACATGTATTATATAACAGAACTAAGGTATAGGCCAGGAGTGGCCCAAGCTCCCTGAAGCATTTATGCAAATCCGGAGCTAAAAATGCCGTTCTTTAAGCATTTTTTAATAGAAATCTTTCTAAAACATGTATTATATAACAGAACTAAGGTCAATGAAGAAGGTATACTGAATACAATTTAAACTTTTCTAAATGACTTAAGGTGACCCAAAATATGTTCCATAGAATACAAGTTCCAGAAAATGCTACAGATGTGCAGAGAGGTTCCCTGGTCAAGCAAATCTGGGAGAAGAGAACTCTCTCAAAGTTAAGCTGATTCCTTTATGACAGGACTTCTCGGAGCCATTAATAGGTCAACAGGTAGTGTAGATCTCCAAAAGGCAAACATTTCCCACCAGTAATGTATGTCATTGATTCTAAGATGCACATTTTTCCCCCCATTTTAGCATCTCTGAAATCCAAATGCATGTTACAATATATCTGATAAAATAGAGATAGCGTAACTATGAAACTATAAATTTTCATGCCCTGAGTCTGAGTTCATTCTAAACAAGCTCAGTAGGAACAGAAAGACAACTAAAACTGCAGACCTACTATGTGCCCTTCATTGAGCTCAGTTCTCAAAGTGGCTTCCACCAGATTCAGAGGGGCTGTTCTCCTCTCCCTGCCATCAGGAATTGAAGTGCGTCTGATCTATTGGTACCGGACATGTAGAGAGCCTCAGCATCACAGCCCCCTTGGGCCAGCACACCGCCACCCACCTAGAAAACAAGCATCCCTGGCCAGAGGCTCCTGCTGGAACACCCTCCTCAGCCTTCACTGAGTGACAGGCTCACACGGAAGACCCATCCATGGGGCTTCGGATAGCCTCTCAGCTGGACCCACATGGCTTATGACTTCATACCAAAGTTTTCCAGCGGTCTTGACTTCTGCCACCTTGTCAACTGTCCCTTTTCCTTCTGGATACCTTTCGTCCTGCTTCACAGTTCACTGTTTTTCTATCTGCTGCCAGCTGAGTCGCATAACCAAGGCTGCTAGAACAGAGGGTAAGGTGCAAACTGGTAAGTTCTGAATAAAGGTCTGAGGTTGTGATGAGGGTTCTAGACCTGCTTGGTCCTCACGTAACAGCCAGTGAGAAGGCAGAGGCTGGGGTGGTGGGGCAGGGGCCAGGAGATCTGATCTC
>NW_007729537.1:58343-60241 GCF_000696425.1 Galeopterus variegatus | reverse complement strand
TAACAGCCAGTGAGAAGGCAGAGGCTGGGGTGGTGGGGCAGGGGCCAGGAGATCTGATCTCACTTTCAGGCTGGGCCCAGCAGGTGTCCATCAGCGATCACCCGAAGAAGAATCATGAAACTGGTCTTAATTCAGGCAGATGCTCCTGTATGAGGAGCTCCTATGCAGGGGTGGGGCTCAGTGGTTATAAAAAAAAAAAAAATCCAGACAATAGGGGGTTCCCGAGGTCTTTCTGGGAGGAGTAGCAAGTTCTTAGTGGT
Source organism: Galeopterus variegatus (assembly GCF_000696425.1). NCBI lineage: Eukaryota > Metazoa > Chordata > Mammalia > Dermoptera > Cynocephalidae > Galeopterus > Galeopterus variegatus. The sequence goes on along the minus strand of NW_007729537.1, from coordinate 59,981 downwards.
CAGGAACTCAGAGCCTACCCATAGCTGAAGAGACAGGGGGGAGAATACAGGGAGCCTCAGGCAGGGCAGAAACAGAGAACCAGTCCTTCAGGGTGTTAGGGGGCTAAACAGGAGAGGCAGAGGCCACCACTTACCGTCTGGGCTAGCTTGACCGCTGCTCAGTGAGAATCACATGAGATTCAGGGTCTCCTCCACAGGAAGGTAGGAATCCCTAATGCTGGCAGGAGCCAGGCCAGTCCCCTGGGCATCAGGCAGTGGGTCAGATGAGAGTGACCGGCTGAGAGAGTGAGCCCAAACCCCACCAACCACCCTCAAGGCACGCCAACACGAATTTTAAAAAAGCACTCTGTTGGCCAAACACAATGCATCTGGGGGCCAGTACCACCTGACGGTGGCAGATTCCAGGTACTGGCAGGCCCAGGTGCACACACAGGTGTGCAGGAGAGCCGCAGCCATCGCCTTGGCTCACCTTGGAACCTCTGGGCTGGTCCAAAAGGCCAGCCCGTGGCTGCCTCTAGGGACGGGGCACACTCTTGCTTATAGTTCTCCAGGAACATGACCTCCCCCTCACTCAAGCCTGGCCTGGGCCCACAAACACTGCAGCTGTCCCCCCAAAGGAGGAGCTTTCCCATCAGTCTACTCCTGTCCTCACATGCTAGGCCAGGAGGCTGGTCTGAGACCCTGACTCGGATTATGCATTCCCAGTTTCACTGGGGGAATTGTGTTTGCTGAGGTGACACTTAGTTGAAATAACAAGGAGGGAGACAGGATGAGATAGACATTTGATTGAGTCGTTTGACCCTCCTTTGACTGGAAGAACTCCATTCAAAGAAACTCAGTGTGAAGTCTCCTTTCTGTCCTTCTGCTCCATTGAAAGGAAGCACGCAGACATGTCCTCATTCTCTCCTCTGCTGGTGCAGCCAGGCAAACCAGAGCACCCTCCACTTGCCCTGGACAGAGAACCCCCCCAACTTGGGGGCCCTCTGCTCATCTCCTTCCCATCCCCCTCAGCATTGGGAGCCAACCCCTCGGTGAGCACTCACCGGGTACAGGGGCATTCTACGCCCGCCTGCACCCACTATTCAGTTAAGAAACACACTGCGCTCACCACGTGCCAGGTGCTGGCCTAAGCACGTTACAAATACTAATGCATTGACTCCTCATCATAGTTCTGTGACGTAGGTACTGTGAATATCCTTATTTTACAGATTTCAATTTGACCAATAATTAATGAGGACCTAGAACATGTGAGGCAGAGAGGTTACGTAATTTGCCCAAGTTTCCCCAGAAACCAAATTGTACATGTTCTAGGTCCTCATTAATTATTGGTCAAATTGAAATCTTACTGATTGTGTGTATGTGTGTGTGTGTGAGAGAGAGCGAACTCACATGTGAGGTGCACATAACTGCTCCCACATTACTGCAAGAGAACTTAGGTTGAGCATAGAACTTCTAGTTGGTAAGCAATGCTCCCAGGCATCTCGTGTCTCTTCTTGGGGTCATGCCTAATTTAACAAGGGGTCTGTATGGCTTCAGTAGGGGGTTGCTTAAAGTAAGAAACAGACCAGGTGACATACTGAGGATGCTCTAAAAAGACCTTTATTGAGAGTGCATGGTGGGCCAAGCCCCATGGTAAGC
>NW_007729537.1:55832-58148 GCF_000696425.1 Galeopterus variegatus | reverse complement strand
GCACATAACTGCTCCCACATTACTGCAAGAGAACTTAGGTTGAGCATAGAACTTCTAGTTGGTAAGCAATGCTCCCAGGCATCTCGTGTCTCTTCTTGGGGTCATGCCTAATTTAACAAGGGGTCTGTATGGCTTCAGTAGGGGGTTGCTTAAAGTAAGAAACAAACCAGGTGACGTATTGAGGATGCTCTAAAAAGACCTTTATTGAGAGTGCATGGTGGGCCAAGCCCCATGGTAAGCACTTTTTCTACTTCATTTAAACCCCTCAACAATCCAGTGATGCAGTTGTTTTTTATCATGCCCATTTTAGAGTTGAGGAAACTGAGACAGGGATGAACTGTCCCTGCAAGTGCCCAGGGTCCCATAAACATGGTCCATCTGACTGTAGACCCCAAGCTCTTAACGTTTCATGTTAGATGGTGAGGTGGTGAAGAACAGGCGTATATCAAAAGCGAGGATAGAGGTTTATTGCCCTTATTGTAAACATGCTAAATTCACTTATTGAATTGTCCTTTATGAAAAATAGTCACAATTCTCAACTCTTTGGAAGAGTTTGGGGAAATAGTTATTCAAACAATTCTCTGGAGAGTATAAATTGGTGCACATTTTCTGGAGTGCAATTCAACACAAAAGCCCTTTAAAAGCCACTATGGTTTAATTTGGTAATCTCATTTCTAGGCGTTTTGCCTAAGAATATAATTGGACAATTATACAGACATATGTGCAAAGCTGTTTATTACAGAAGTTATTACAATAGCAAAAACTTGGGGAAAACAAGCAATAGTAGGTGATTGGTTAAACAATGTAAAGTGTAACAAAGTATTTATGTATCCATAGAAAAGGCTGCTGTAAACCAATATACTGACAAGGAACAACACACATGAGTTCTTTTGGTTGAAATATGCAAGTTACAGGCCAAAAAATAAATTATCTTATGAAAAAAGGTGAATCTGGAAAACAATCCACCCAAAATGTTAGCAATAGTTACTTCTGCTTAGTGAAATATTAGATAATGTTCTTCTCTTTCTTAGCTATATTTTTCCCTATAAAAGTAATAATTGTGCTATTTTCAAAAAAATAAAAACTGTATTCTTAAAAGGGGGTCCTAGAGCACAGAAAGAGGAAGCTGCTTGCATGATCTTCAAGAGTAAACAGCGAGGTCTTGTGTCGTATTTTCAAAAAAATAAAAACTGTATTCTTAAAAGGGGGTCCTAGAGCACAGAAAGAGGAAGTTGATTTCATGATCTTCAAGAGTAAACAGCGAGGTCTTGTGTCCTAATTTGCACCAGGAAATCCCACACCCCACACCAGCTAATTGCCACCAAGACCCGTCTTAACATACAGGTCAAGTGCTGGGAAAAATGGGTGAGAAAGACATAAAAAAGACAAATAAAATCCTTGATATTCAACTAATCATGAAAGCAAATGTAGCAGAAGTCATTTGAGAGGGAGCTTCTCCCCTGTTGCCCCTGGGAAGGGGGGTATAGATGTCACCTGCATGGTCCCAGGTCAAAGAACCAGTGTCCACCATGGGCAGCCCAGTGGGAGGCATCCTGCCTTCACCAGTCAGCCTGGGTTCATCAGCACCTATGGGCCACCCCCAGCACCCCCACCACTCCAGGAGCCCCAGGATCTTGGCAGCAGAGAGTGCTCACCTGGTTCACCGGGAGATTAGACTCCCAGAATGCCAAGATCCCCAGGGGATTGCAGAGAAAGGATTCATTTTATATCTCGCCAGGGGAACTGTGAATGGTGACAGTTTTTGTTAAGCTATCTGGAAACATCTATCAAAACTAACTGCATATGTGTCCCCCAGCCCAGCAGTTTTATTCCTGGAATCCTTCCCACAAAAATAATAGCACCAGCTCTGGGAAAATGCATCCCAATGGGTCAGGTACAGTGTTTGAAATGTGCACTATAGTATTTTCCTAATTTCTAGATGTTGCTGGCCCTGGGAAATCCATAAGGAGACAATACAAAATTACAAATTTGGAGGAGGGAATGTTAATTCCAAGCTGGAATCAGGAAGGACAGGAGGTATAACCCTATAGGACAGGGAGCACTGTGTGCTGTGGGTGCAAGGAGCAGGATCCAGTCTAGGGAGAGGAGGGCTGGTGTTTTTAAATGTACCTGGGATTTGTTTTCATCAGGGATAGTCAGATACACAAACATGGAAATGGCTGTCATGAAGGAAGAAGTTTTTATCCTCACAGATCCCTAGACAGAGGAGGCAACCCATGCCACACAGGGCCACATGTGGAAGCACCAGGGTTGGTCAGGAGGCAGGGGGAGTGAGGGGAAGATGTGGGCAAGAGC
>NW_007729537.1:53641-55231 GCF_000696425.1 Galeopterus variegatus | reverse complement strand
TGTGGAAGCACCAGGGTTGGTCAGGAGGCAGGGGGAGTGAGGGGAAGATGTGGGCAAGAGCTTTTACTGCGGTTTCCACGGGAAGGAGCAAGTAAGGCAAGGTAAGTGGGTTTAGGATTGGCTAGTTTTATCAATTGAATAATGGCAGAGTGGGAGGCCAGTGCTCTGGATATAGGAGCTATCTTGGGTATCTGGCACCTGGCCCTGGGGTGATTACTGGTCAGGAGTGTAAGAGCCTGACAGAGGAGGTGTGGGGCATGGGCACTGGATTGATTGGTTTGCAAACGCAAGGCACACTTGCTTCCTTTCCTATCTCTAGGAATTGGCTAACCTTGGGAGGGGATCTCTCCAGGGTCAGCAAGTCCCCAAATGTCAAAACATCCAAATAAAAAGACATGCTAAATACAGGCGACCAGACCCCAGGCATTCAGTGAGTGCAGATGACCCCACATAGGTCCAGAGGACTAGGTGGGCCAACCAGTCAGCCTGCAAAGATGGTGAGGTCACAGTCCAGGAAGGACCAGCACCACAAGTGGAGAGGAACAGGAGTGACGCTGGCTGGCTGCTGAGGCATCGAACTGTGTGTGGGAAACCCAGAGTCACACAGAGAGACTCAGACTGTCTCAGGGACCTTAACTTCTTTCCAGGGCCTGACGAGCCAGGCAGAGGCCCAGTGTGACGTGCTACCATATTCTCTCAGGATCATACTTCTTTCTGGGTTTATCCTGCATATAGAAACTAGAGTCTGATGACTGAGTCCCACAAGGGAACGAAAGAAACCAATAAGGGACAGATATGTTCTTTCTTCCCCTTGTGCCAAAACCAAACTCCAAGGACTGGGTGGCCTTGGAGACTNAAACACCACCCCCTGCACTGCCTCTGCCCAGTCTAGGAAGACCATGCCTCTCCTGCAGGCTGTGCCACCTCCTCACTCCAGTTACCTCCTCCACAGAGGAAGTTAATATTGCTCTTACCTTAAAAGAAGAAAGACCAGATCAGAGGGATTCTATTCATGCCACTTGGCTGATACCTTAACAGAGAGGAATTTGTCATCTCAGCCAAAAACTGGCTGTTACATTAAAGCACATACAACACTTGCATGGAAACAGATATTGATCTGGCTCTGTTATATGACTGGCATTTGCGATGGTCAGGAAAAGAAGGGCAATGGCTCCTTTGGGCCACAATAACCTTATTTAATGTGCACAGAAATAACTGCGAGGGCTGCACATCTGCACACTATCTCCATCTGCCTCCCTACCCAGCTGGCCAAATTGCTCCATTTAGCATGAGGAGTCCCTGGGGATAGGCTCCGGGCATAGTCTGAAGCAACACCTGGAAACCTTTGCCATGGGGAATGCCCTGGGTTTTGCCTGAAAAGGCTGATGTTCCCACCTTAGACTGCCTGCCCCACTCTCATCTGAGGAGATGGCTTATGATCCCAGCTGTTCTTCTGCTGCCTGAATTCACATGTCTCTGCTGAGACTCCACTGTCTTCTAGCCCCTTCCTGCCACCACTCTTTCTGGGACACTCTGTGCCCACCACTTGCTCATCAGAAGAGCTATCTTTCTCCATAAGTCCCTAATTCA
>NW_007729537.1:38152-53009 GCF_000696425.1 Galeopterus variegatus | reverse complement strand
ACCAACCAGACCCTCCCTCTCTTCAAATGGAATAAGAGGACAGAGACATGGTCCCTGATGATTAGGAATAATGTGCCCACCTCAGGAGCCAGGGTCCAGCTCTGTGGTTCTCCCCTTACCTTCCCCAAGTGTTGATAAATCTATTGCAGCTAGCTTTAAAAAGGGTCTCATAAAGCAGTGGTTCTGAGACTTCAAAGAACGTACAAATCCCCTGGGGATCTTGTTAAAATGCAGATTCTGATGCAGTAAGCCTAAGGTGAGGCCCAAAATGATGCGTGTCCAACAAGCTCCCTGGTGATGCTGGTGCTAATGCTACTGGTCCAGGGACCACACTTTGAGTAGCAAAGGCACAGGGAACACACAGCTTTCAGCTTCAAATGTAGGTGTGTGTGTGTGTGTGTGTGTGTGTGCGTGCGTGTGTGTGCATGTGTGTGTGTGTACACATTTGTTAAGGCAAACAACAGCACTGTCCATTTTAAGTGGACACTGTAAAAATGGTCTGTTTGGGAGGTGGGGCAAGATGGCAGACTAGAGGTGCCCAACACATGATCTTCCCACAGAAAGGGACCAGAGAAAGGAAAGGACAGCTAAATACAGGAGAGAGCATCAGTGGTAGAGCATGGGAGAGCAGCAGGAGCCTGGTTAGGACCCTGTGGAGCATGAAAACCAAGCAGGGAAGTGTAGAGGAGAAAGAGGCATATGGCTTTAGCCACCACCACGTCTCCCAAACCAGGATCGACCAGGAGGAATTCTCCCTTGCAGCAGAAAGAATCTGCTTGGCCATGAGCACCTCCCAGCAGTAACCCTCCTGCTCCTGCCCCAGCCTACACCCACCACTGTTGCCTGTCCCATTGCCTAGTCCCAGAGCCACGGCCCTTCTCCCCTACACAGGAGTTCATCCTGCACAACACAACACACGGCCCATCCCTCCTGTGTGGTACCAGCCACATGCACAGCTCCTGCCTGCCAGCCACTTGCAAGTCTCCAGCCTTCCAACTACCTGCAGGAACCCGGGCAACCCATGTGGCCCCACCCATCCATGTTGGCCCTGCTGTCTGGCTGCCTGGCCGCCTGTGCAGCCCCACCCACTCACATGGGCCAAGCATCTAGCCACCCTTGCAGCTCCAACTAAAAATAGAAGAGAGAAGACACAAGTCACAAAAATCAGAAATGAAAGAGGAGACATTACAACTGATACCACAGAAATACAAAAAATCACTAGACACTATTATAAACAACTATATGCCAACAAATTTGAAAACCTGGAAGAAATGGATAAATTTCTGGATGCATACAAATTACCAAGACTAAACCAAGAAGACATAGAAAACCTGAACAGACCAATAACAAGCAACAAGATTGAAACAGTAATCAGCAGTCTCCCAACAAAGGAAAGCCCCGGACCGGATGGTTTTGCTGCTGAATTCTACCAAACCTTTAAAGAGGAATTAATACCAATTTTCTTCAGACTATTGCAAAAAATCAAAACACAGGCTACTTTCCCAAACTCATTCTGTGAGGCCAGCATCACCCTGATGTCAAAACCAGACAAAGATACAACAAAAAAAGAAACTATAGACCAACATCTATGATGAACATAGGTGCAAAAATCCTCAACAAAATATTAGCAAATAGAATACAGCAGCACATTAAAAAAAATTATACACCATGATCAAGTGGGATTCATCCCAGGGATGTAAGGATGCTTCAACATATGCAAGTCAATAAATGTGATATATCACATCAACAAAATCAAGGACCAAAAACCATATGATTATCTCAACAGATTCAGAAAAAGCATTGGACAAAATTCAACACCACTTCATGATAAAGACTTTTAACAAATTAGGTACAGAAGGAAAATATCTCAACACAATTAAAGTCATATACAACAAACTCACCACCAATATCATCCTGAACATTGGAATATTGGAAAAGCTCAAAACTTTTCCCTTAAGAATGGGAAAAAAAGACAAGGATTNTAAAGCCAGAGGCATTACACTACCTGACTTCAAATTATACTACAAAGCTATAGTAACCAAAGCAGAATGGCACTGGCATAAAAACAGACACTTGGACCAATGGAACAAAATAGAGAATCCAGAAATTAACCTCCATACTTAACAGCCAACTGACCTTTGACAAAGACACCAAGAACATACACTGGAGAAAAGACTGCCTCTTCAATAAGTGGTGCTGGGAAAACTGAACATCCAATGTAGAAGAATGAAACTAGACCCATACCTCTCACTATATACCAAAATCAACTCAAAATGGAATAAAGACTTAAATATGAGACCTGAAACTATAAAACTAAAAGAAAACATGGGGTAAACACTTCAGGAAGTAGGACTGGGAAAAGACTTTAGGAATAAGATCCTCAAAGCACAGGCAACAAAAGAAAAAATAAACAAATGAGGTATTACATCAAATGAAAAGGCTTCTGCACAGCAAAATAAACAATTAACAGAGTGAAAAGACAAACTACAGAATGAGAGAAAATACCTGCAAACCACTGCATCCAACAAGGGATTAATATTGAGAACATACAAGGAACTCAAACAACTTCACAGTAAAAAAGCAAGTAACTTGATTAAAAAATGGGCAAAGGAGCTGAATAGGCATTTCTTGAAGGAGGATATACAAATTGCCAGTAGACACATGAAAAACTGCTCAATAGGTACATGAAAAACTGCCCAACATCACTAAACATCAGGGAAATGCAAATCAAAACCACATTAAAATGTCATCTCACCCCAGTTAGACCAGCTATTATCAAAAAGACAGAGAATAACAAATGCTGGTGAGGATACAGAGAAAGGGGAACCCTCCTACACTGTTGGTGGGANCCTTTAAAGAGGAATTAATACCAATTTTCTTCAGACTATTGCAAAAAATCAAAACACAGGCCACTTTCCCAAACTCATTCTGTGAGGCCAGCATCACCCTGATGTCAAAACCCGACAGATATACAACAAAAAAAGAAACTATAGACCAACATCTATGATGAACATAGGTGCAAAAATCCTCAACAAAATATTAGCAAATAGAATACAGCAGCACATTAAAAAAAATTATACACCATGATCAAGTGGGATTCATCCCAGGGATGTAAGGATGCTTCAACATATGCAAGTCAATAAATGTGATATATCACATCAACAAAATCAAGGACCAAAAACCATATGATTATCTCAACAGATTCAGAAAAAGCATTGGACAAAATTCAACACCACTTCATGATAAAGACTCTCAACAAATTAGGTACAGAAGGAAAATATCTCAACACAATTAAAGTCATATACAACAAACTCACCACCAATATCATCCTGAATATTGGAATATTGGAAAAGCTCAAAACTTTTCCCTTAAGAATGGGAAAAAAAGACAAGGATTCCCACTCTCACTACTCCTATTTAACATAGTATTGGAAGAACTAGCCAGAGCAATCAGGCAAGAGAAAGAAATAAAGGGCATCCAGATTGGGAAAGATGAAGCCAAATTGTCCCTGTTTGTGGATGACATGATCCAAAAACTCTTAGAGTGGATAAACAATTTTAGTAAAGTTTCAGGATATAAAATAAACATGCAAAAATCAGTAGCGTTTTTATACTCCAGCAACAAACTAGTAGAAAAAGAAATCAAGAAAGCAAATCCATTCATGATAGTCACCTAAAAAATAAAATACCTAGGAATGAATTTTACCAAGGAGGTGAAAGATCACTACAACAAGAACTACAAATCACTGCTGAAAGAAATTAAAGAGGACACAAAATGATGGAAAGACATTCATGCTCCTGGATTGGAAGAATTAACATTGTGAAAATGTCCATGCTACACAAAGCAATCTATAGATTCGATGCAATCCCCATCAAAATACCAATGATATTCTTCACAGAAATAGAAAAAACAATCCTAACATTCATATGGAACAACAAAAGTCCCCAAACAGGCAAACAGTCCTGAGCAAAAAAATAAATAAAGCCAGAGGCATTACACTACCTGACTTCAAATTATACTACAAAGCTATAGTAACCAAAGCAGAATGGCACTGGCATAAAAACAGACACATGGATCAATGGAACAGAATAGAGAACCCAGAAACCAACCCATCTACTTACAGCCAAATGATCTTTGACAAAGGCACCAAGAACATACATTGGGGAAAGGACAGCCTCTTTAGTAAATGGTGATGGGAAAACTAGATATCTATATGTAGTAGAATGAAACTATACCCATACATCTCACCATATACCAATATCAACTCAAAATAAATTAAAGACAAGTATAAGACCTTCAGTTCTGGTTATAATGCATTTTCATCTGTGAAAATAAAAGCAGGATAAAAAAATGTAACTACACATGATTCATAAAATATTACATGAGAGTTTTGAAGGTAGCCAATGTACCCAACAATAAAAAAATGGTCAATTTGATTATGATGATTCTTTCAGTGGAATATCACTGTCAGGCTATGCATGGAATCCTGAACATCACTACAAGTGACTACAATGCCTACTCATTTATTAAATATTTTACCAAGCATCAATCAACCTGTACCTCTCACTATATACCAAAATCAACTCAAAATGGAATAAAGACTTAAATATGAGACCTGAAACTATAAAACTAAAAGAAAACATGGGGTAAACACTTCAGGAAGTAGGACTGGGAAAAGACTTTAGGAATAAGATCCTCAAAGCACAAGCAACAAAAGAAAAAATAAACAAATGAGGTATTACATCAAATGAAAAGGCTTCTGCACAGCAAAATAAACAATTAACAGAGTGAAAAGACAAACTACAGAATGAGAGAAAATACCTGCAAACCACTGCATCCAACAAGGGATTAATATTGAGAACATACAAGGAACTCAAACAACTTCACAGTAAAAAAGCAAGTAACTTGATTAAAAAATGGGCAAAGGAGCTGAATAGGCATTTCTTGAAGGAGGATATACAAATTGCCAGTAGACACATGAAAAACTGCTCAATAGGTACATGAAAAACTGCCCAACATCACTAAACATCAGGGAAATGCAAATCAAAACCACATTAAAATGTCATCTCACCCCAGTTAGACCAGCTATTATCAAAAAGACAGAGAATAACAAATGCTGGTGAGGATACAGAGAAAGGGGAACCCTCCTACACTGTTGGTGGGACTATAAATTGGTGCAGTCATTATGGAAAACAGTATGGTGGTTCCTCAAACAAATACAGATAGAACTGCCATATGATCCAGCAATCCACTGCTGGGTATATACCCAAAGGAATGGAAATCATTATGTCAAAAGGATATCTGTACTCCCATGTTTATTGCAGCTTTATTTATAATAGCCAAGAGTTGTAACAAACCTAAATGTCCATGGATGGATGACTGGATAAGGAAAATGTGGTATACATACTCAACAAAATACTATTCTGCCATAAAAAGAATGAAATTCTGCAATTTGCAGCAGCATGGATGAGCTTAGAGAAAATTGCTAAGTGAAATAAGCTAGGCAAACAAAGAGAAATAACGCATAAGTCCTCACTCATAAGTGGGAGCTAAAATAATAATAATAAAAAAACAAATTTTTAAAAAGAAAGAAAGAAAGATACAACAATTACAATAATACAGTGAACTTTCAAAAGGAGAAAATAGAACTGAGGCCACCAGAGGTGGGAAAGGGGGAGAGGGAGGGGGTTAGCAAGAAATTGGTAAAGAGCCACAAAAAATGATTACATTCTGTAATGATGAATATACTAATTATTCTGATTTGAGCATCACAGATTGCACCCAGGTTTCAGTATTCATCATGGTACCCCATAGATATGTACAATCAATTATGTTTTGATAAAAAATACATATTAAAAAAAAGATCTGTTTGTCTCTGAATTGGACTGCTTTAACGATCTTTAAGTTCTCCACATGGCTTCAAGGTGCAAGCTGCTATCACTTTGATAACATCTATAAACACATCTCTTAAAAAATCTTACAGCCATACTAAATTCAAAATCCATGTAAGAGGGAGAAATAGAAACACCAGAGGGAGGAAGCATTTACTTTGGGCCCCTGGGTAATTCCCCAGTGACTCGAGGCCCCAGGTGAAAGCACTGATTTGTGGATGTGGAAATTGAACCTGAAAGGGCTCAGAAATGAGGGCAGGTGGCTGACAGCACCTGACTGCATGGGGAAGCCCAGAGTTGTTGACAGAGGCCCTGCCTTGTGCTGTGTGTGGCTCGCTGCACAAAAGTTAGTGGCAGGGAGGGCTAATGGTGAGGGACCACCTGTATTTCTGTTGCTAATGGTTTGGGAGGACAAACCTTAATGTGATTTGACAGAAGAAAAAGAGATTGTTTTGGAGTTGAGTGTTTTTGTTTTAGTCTTCTCTTTTTTCCTCCAGTTCTACCACAGGGCTAGAACCACGGGGAGGTGACACGTGTTCACTGTCCTGAGGCTTTTGTAGGCCCTAGACATCCTGCTACTATTTTTACAGACTAAAAAACTTAGGTAATAGATGATGAAATTGCTGGGGAGATTTCTCAGAGGGGTCTACATTCATACAGGATGAAGTTGGTTGTTCTGTTGTTTCTTTTCCAACTATTCAGCAACCTCTCCATTTTCAGAAGCCAGCCTCACCTTTAAATGTCAGTCCCCTTTTCCTCACAGCCCAAGTCATCTTGATTCTCAGAGGGCTGCACATCTGGGCCACCCCTGAACCACCCAGGGGTCCCTGAGAGGGTGGATCTCACTAAGATTTGCCCCCTCTGGTGTGCAACCCGGGCTTTGTCACATTCACTTTGATGCCGCTCAGCCCTCTCTGGAACAGTTTTTAAGCTATCTGGTGCCATCTCCTGGAAAACCATAATCATGGCTGAAGGGCAGTTTTCCAGAGTCCCAGTGAAGCAGAGAGAATACTTCACTAGATCATTTAAATTCTCCCCAACCCCAACCTATTTCTGTGTGCACTAAAAAGCCTATAGGTATTTTATGAGGTTTGCATAGTGTGGTGGGAAGAGTATGAGGGTACTTCAAAAAGTTTGTGGACAAACAGAATTTAAAAATAATACGAATCTTTCCATGAACTTTTTGAAGTACCCTCTTATTGGATTAGGAACCAGCTCAGACTCAGTTCAGCCACCCTAGCTGTGCGTCCCCGCACAAGTTACACTCTAAGCCTTAGATTCCTCAGTTGTAAAATATCAACGACCAACTGCCTTGGAGGTTTGTTACCTAGATTAAATTTGTTAATAGGTGTAAGGCCCCTGGATGGAGTAGGCTCCAGAGATGGAAACAATTTTATTTCTATGACTCTGTCATTCATGATTTAATTAAATTCTCTCTAAAATCTGGTTATCAATGATGCCTGCATCACCTCAAAAATTATTGTTCTATCAGTATACATGTGGATCAATTTTTCTTTCTGCCCTAAAATTGTGTCATTATAATATAAAGACTTTCCACCCATATTCCAACCCCAATCTACAACTTCAGTAAAGATAGTAGCTTGATCATCTCTACAATGATATCCTGTTTTTCATTTGCCCAGAGGATGGGAAGTAAGAGACATCCCCTGGACACTTTCCATGCTAGCCTGGCACTCCAGGGATGTGAGTGCCCTGCCAGCCACTTGGAGGTCATACTTGTGTGGTTCTAGAAAGAACCTTTAATGGTCCTGTAGCTGTCCACTCAGATGCTCAGTGAGCTGTCCATTTGCAGAAATTTGAGCTCTCAGATGAAGTATAAGAGTAGAAAGGCCATGAGGGGACCAAAAATGCTATTTCCAGCTGCTGCTACTACCTAGCTATATGACGTGTGTTCTTCAATCCACACCTTGTTGGCAGCCATTGTTTCCACCTATCCCTACACCAGACCTGCCCCAACTCCAAGAGTTAGCAGAGTGACTATATAAGCTGGAAACAGTAAACCAAAGCTCAAAGATGCATGGCAGGCTCACATGTCCCTCTACACATGACAGTAAACATCTCCCTCTCAAAAACATAACTAATTTTCTCTGCTACTTTTGCATCCAGAGGTAAATATGTGCTGAGAATCTGGCCAATGAGAAGCAAGAGGAAGTTAATAGATGAGAAAGCTATAAAAGCTCCATAAAAGGGAAGTGGCTCAGCTAGCATGTTCCTTTCAGCTCTTGTCCATTCCCTTCTTCCTTCCAGAAATGCCAATGAGATGGTCGGAGGTTGGCAGCCATTCTGGGCCATGAGACAAGAATGCACTAAGAGTGATGGAGCAGAAAGAAAGAAGCTTGGGTCTCTGATGACCCTGTGGAGCTGACCTTTCAGTCCCGGACTGACTATATATGGACTGCACATTATCTGAGAAAAATAAACTCTTCGTTGGAATAGACCACTATTTTTTTTTAATATCTGATATTTGCCATTGAAAGTAAGTCCTAAGTGATATGGGATAGGTATTATTGAATAACCACTGCCCAGGAAGTCATGGAGGAAGGAAGGATTTTTTTTCATTTTCTTAATCGGCGCTATTTAGGCACTGAGTAAGAATGTTTGGCACTCAGTAGGCATTTGGTATTTGCCTACCAATTCTAAGCTCACACAGAAGACTTTCTGAGTTGTTTGACTAACATCTAAATTTTATTTCCTTGTTCCAATTTAGACTTTGTACTTCAAATTTGAATCATGACAATTGAGTGAGATAAAACATGTAAAAAGTTTAGCACAATGCATGTCACAAAGCATACATCATTTATTGTGAGGAATGCATTCTGTAAACTGGACATCAGACTAAATTTGTGCAGTCAGAGGACATTAGATAATTGACCTAATGGAGATGTGTTCCTGAAATTGTTAACTTATCATATACTATTAAGAATTATGGATTTATGTGATTATTTAAACTATAGTACAAATAAACTCAGATTAATAAAAATATTATTATAAAATGCATACTAACTAAAGAAAATTAAATTCATAAAGTTATGTACTTATCTTGGAACTGTACAGTCCCAACGAGGCAAATGTAGCCACACATGGGGAGAAAGTGTTGGCTGTCATTTAGTGATAGAGAATCATGAGGCATCACTTAGACTCTACCAAATCATGGTCCCCAGCAAGAGTGTGAAGTATCCTTGGTGGCTTTACACCTTTAATGCGTGATTCTTTTCTCTGGAGCTAAAGGGCTTGATGGCACATACTTCCAGTAAAGGCCAGGTTTAACCACAATGCAAACTAGTTGGGAGGGTGAATCCCAGGCTCAAGAAGTCCCTGGAGTGCTGGAGAATCCAAACACAGCTTGATGGTCAACCCTGGCTACCTCTCTGCCCCCTTTTACACTGTGTAGGTGGCTACAGTATTTGAATCTGTCAAACCAACCAGATCCAGCTCCAGAAATTTTTGTTTATGGTTCTTTTCTTTGTTCTCGGAGGTGGTTGAAGAGACCCTCTGATTTCTTTCAGATGAAGAGCTGCTTACAGGATCTGATGTGCCAAGCACCATGCTGGTGGCTGCCACTGCTGGGTCTAGAGAACAATGTTGTGTGCCTTTTAAGATCCAGCTTGATCCTCTCTGCCTGTGCTTCTTTGAAACAGGCTCAGGCCCTTAACGTACATGTTTTTCGTTTCTGTCAGTCATTGTGGGTTAAAACGATTTACTAGAACACAAAATATGTGGCAGAAAGAGAGGCTACAGAGGAACTAACACTCTCTATAGAATATACTCAACCCCAAAGGGTAAGTGTAGAGGGCACAGTGGCCAAGAGGGTTTAGATTATGGGTGCCAACTCCTATTGTTTATGAGTGTGCAGAACAGATTCTACTCTCACTTTTTTTTGAGTAAAATTGTACAAGAGCACTCAAAACATGGGGGGAAATATATAACAGTAAACCACAAAGGATTTTTCATACGTGCATGCATACATACATCTTTTTCTCAGGAAAATAAGTTCAGAGACAAATAGCATAATAAATTAGAGCAGTACAGATTTCATTAAATGGAATATGTATGTACTGGCTCCAAAAAAATATTCATTCCTTTCCATTCCTAACAAATAAGCATTATGTTCTTTTTGTCAAAAACATTTGTTGAAGTTTTGACTTGTGCCAGGCTGGTGTTAGAAACTAGAGATCAAAAATGAATAAAACATAAATGCTACCCCTACGGAGCAGCAGCGTAGCACAGCGGTTAAGACCCTGGAGTCAGATTGCCAAGGTGTTTATACCAGCTCTTCCATTTCTGATATCTGTGACTATGGGCAATTATGCAACCTCTCTGTGACTCAGTTTTCTCATGTTCAAAATGGTCATTATTATACCTACCTCATAAAATTGATGTGAAGATTAAATCACTTAATAGTTGTTAAGCACTTATTAGTGTTATTAAATAGTAAAATAAAAGGGGCCTATGGTTCAGAGGCAAAAACAGACATGTAACCAGGTAATTCCAGCAATGTGAAGAGTGCTGTAATAAAAACATGTTCTGGAAGCTCAAAGAGGGAAGAGCCTCGTAAGAGGGAGGTTGGGAAGGGCTTCTCAGAGAAGATGGGAGAAACGCTCCTGTAGTGGAATGAATTATGTCCCCCCAAATTCACTGAAGCTTGAATTGTGTCCCCCAAGTCTTATGTGTTAGAAACTTGGCCCCCACCGTGACTGTTAAGAGGGTGGGAAATCCTATTATGTTAATTGAAAGGTGGAGCCTGGAAGAGGGGATTGGATTGTAGGACCATGCAGTAGAGAATGGATTAATAATGGTAATCAGGGGCATGGTTCTGAGGGCTTTAAAAGAAGAGAGAGTCTTTGTCTAGCAGAGCAGGAATTAGAAAAAACGCCCCTTTGCTTCGTCCTCCGAGCTGTTTGTGACCATATGAGGAGAATTTTCGGGAGCACACAAAGAAGAGAGAGTCTTTGTCTAGCAGAGCAGGAATTAGAAAAAACGCCCCTTTGCTTCGTCTTCCGAGCTGTTTGTGACCATATGAGAATTTTCGGGAGCACATAAAAGCAGGATCTCAGTCTTGAAATTCATATCCTAAAGCCTCATAGGCAAGAAGACTCCAAGCTTCTTCCTTTACAGCTGAAGTTAAACATAAGAACTCTTGTGGACAGCCTCCATCCCATCCCTACCCCTGGCCTGACTCTTCCACCCACTGTCTTCCCCTTTATGCCTACTGGCTTCTTCTGTAATGATCCCTTCACCAATTAACCAACGTACCAGAGAGATATGTGGGTGGGGGGTGGGCAGGAAAGAGGGTGAGGAGGTTGGTAAGTAAAAAAAAACAAACAAAAGCCTCTGTACCTTTGCTCAGTTTCATCTCCCAAAGACTAGTTCCCAGAGTTCAGAGTTTAGTAGTTGACACCCACCAGAAAGAAGTGATACTGGCTGATTATGACATGTTCATCTGGAATGTGGTAATTATATAGCTACAAGTTCATACCTGCTAACTGTACTTCAGGAGTATTTTGCCTTGGGTGCTGGAGACTTACAGGATTCCCACATGCCCACAAGTGGAGGGGTTGTTTTATAGCCAAAGTTATTCATGGAGTTCCCCAAATAAGTGTAGAGCATGAACTCAACAACCACAGCAGCACTAGTACTTTGATTCTGTGTATCCCTGGGATATCTCTGTCTCTCTCTGTGTCTCTCTCTGTCTCTCTCTCTCTCTCTCTNAAAGAAGAGAGAGTCTTTGTCTAGCAGAGCAGGAATTAGAAAAAACGCCCCTTTGCTTCGTCCTCCGAGCTGTTTGTGACCATATGAGGAGAATTTTCGGGAGCACACAAAAGCAGGATCTCAGTCTTGAAATTCATATCCTAAAGCCTCATAGGCAAGAAGACTCCAAGCTTCTTCCTTTACAGCTGAAGTTAAACATAAGAACTCTTGTGGACAGCCTCCATCCCATCCCTACCCCTGGCCTGACTCTTCCACCCACTGTCTTCCCCTTTATGCCTACTGGCTTCTTCTGTAATGATCCCTTCACCAATTAACCAACGTACCAGAGAGATATGTGGGTGGGGGGTGGGCAGGAAAGAGGGTGAGGAGGTTGGTAAGTAAAAAAAAACAAACAAAAGCCTCTGTACCTTTGCTCAGTTTCATCTCCCAAAGACTAGTTCCCAGAGTTCAGAGTTTAGTAGTTGACACCCACCAGAAAGAAGTGATACTGGCTGATTATGACATGTTCATCTGGAATGTGGTAATTATATAGCTACAAGTTCATACCTGCTAACTGTACTTCAGGAGTATTTTGCCTTGGGTGCTGGAGACTTACAGGATTCCCACATGCCCACAAGTGGAGGGGTTGTTTTATAGCCAAAGTTATTCATGGAGTTCCCCAAATAAGTGTAGAGCATGAACTCAACAACCACAGCAGCACTAGTACTTTGATTCTGTGTATCCCTGGGATATCTCTGTCTCTCTCTGTGTCTCTCTCTGTCTCTCTCTCTCTCTCTCTCTCTTTCTTAACTGAGCCCAAGATTCATAGAGTAAGAGGTACCTGAACTACCTCCTGTTCTGGAAGTTGGAGAACAGCCCCAAGCACAGCTGGTACCCCCTTTGTTCCACTGGAGTTTATCTCATGAGTACATCTGCCAACTATAACCCCAGTCCTGTGCTCCTCAAAATGTGGTCCCCAGACAGGTAGGATCAGCATCACCTGGAACTTGGTAGAAATCAGATTTATGGGCCACATCCCAGATCTATTGAGTTAGAAACTCTAAGGTGGTGCCCATAAATCTGTATTTCAATTTAATTTAATCAACAGGTGATTCTGATACATGGTCAAGTTTGAAAACAACTCACCCAGTCTTTGGGTTGACAAATCCTTTCTGTAAATGACCAAATCATTCATATGTCAGTCTCTGCCAGCCGTTGATTCCTATTGCAACTACTCAACTCTGCTGCTGTGCAGTGTGAAAACAGCCACAGGCAATATGTAAGATGAATGAGCTTGACTGTGTTTTAATAAAACTTCACTTACAAAAATAAGCAGCAGGCCAGGTGTGGTCCCAGGGAGGTAGTTTGCCAATCCCTAAACTAGTCTCTTTTGACACATCCCTGAGACTTTTATATGGTGTTTATTTACTCAGAATCTTAATTTCAACCATCTCTCTGATTCTGGGTTCTTTTGGAGTCCTGATTGGTTTTCTTTAGAAATAATATGTATCTATGGCTAAAAAAAAAAAAAAGTAAAATTATACAGAAAAGTACAAAGCATTATATCTTTTCCTAAGGCCTGAGAAGTATGTAATAGCCCTTTTTCACAATGAGGAAACTGAGGCACAGATAGGACCTGTTCAGGGCCTACCACCCTGCACAGTCAACATTGTGTTCCTTGAGCACAGGAAAGGTTCCATTTCCATAAATCAGAATGTGAATGGTGTCTCCCTGAGTTGTGCGACAATGATCCAGGATATGTAATTACCTACAACACACTGCTGATCCCAACAGAGCCTCCTCTAGAAACCCAATTCTGTGATCCCTCATCTAGATATCTGCAGTTTGCTACCTCTGCTTATTCAGGGCCACATAAACAAGAAACAATGAAATGGACAATGATAGAATTTCTAAGTAGTTCATCACTGGCTCATGTATTTCTCTAGACTTTATCAATAAGTGCAAAAGGGACCTTATTCTGTATCCAGAGCAGCGGGCAGTCTTTGCTCACCATTAGTGAGGTATGTACGTTTTTCAAGGGGGTATATATAGGTTTGGTCTAACCAGAGTGGTTTCCAGTTCTCATATTGGAAATCAGCTCTGACAGACTGGCAGGGACTACCTGAAGTGTCGTGATGTATTCTCAGGTGGTATCCACACTCCACAGGAAAGAGCCCCCTGCTAGAATCATGATGTGTCCTCATCCCCCTACTCTGCTCATGGCACAATGGTGGCAGTGTGCCATCCACATGCCAACCTCCATTAAACCGTTCTCACCCGCACACCATATCCAGCAGCTCTGGAGAGAAGAGATGTTCAGATTAGGTGGCAGCCATCAGTGAAGGCAAACTCATCGAGCTCACACTAAAATCAAAATGGAGATGCTGGCCCCACTCTGTGGCCAATGATGTCTCTGAAAATATCTACATTTCAGTCTTTACAGTCTAAAACAGTCCGTTCCTCCCCTCGCCTGGTAACAGAAGGTGTATTCACAAACCACCCTGGGCAACATCCCTAGACACCGGGATTCATCCAACAGAGGAGAAGCCAGGACAGTGAGAGTCCTTCCCAGGGTTTACAGACTAGATTTGAGAGAAAAAAAACAAACCTCTTTTTCTCTCTGGTGTGAAGATCTAAGGGTAAGACCCCAGAGCTTATGGAGCTGATGGCATCATGTTCCCCACCGGGGAGAAGTACAGAACTGGAAGAATGAACCTACTAGAGGGAGAACCAAAGACAGGAGACAAAGAAGCAAGAACCCTACCAATAAGCCACTCGCGACTCTCATACGACCATAGCTGAATGACACCCCTAGAGTTTGATTCTGCAAGACAATAAATTCAAACTTTTTAACTTTAGTTTGAGTTGGGTTGGGTTTCTGTCATTTGTATCCACAAGAGTTTTGACTAATATGATCACACCAAGATGAAACAACAGAGGTGGAGGGGCTCTAGGCCAGAAACATAATCAAGAAAATTATAAACTAACAAACCCAGGATACCATGCTAAACACACAGGTGAAGTGCCACTTATGACCCACCGATGGTGGAAAAAGTGTGAGAAGGCTTGCAGCATTTTCTAGAATGAGCTATGTTATCTCACAGTAACAAACAACCCCCACATTTCAGTAACCTACTGCAACAAAGGATTTGGGGTGATGCAGGTTTCTCTTCAAGGCAGCTTTCCTCCACCATCATCCACACGTGGCTGAGGGGTCCAGGTTAATTTAATCTTGCAGCTCTGCCCCTGAAACAAAG
>NW_007729537.1:34626-37134 GCF_000696425.1 Galeopterus variegatus | reverse complement strand
ATGGAAACAAGACTGGATAGGCAGCAAAGTGTTCCCATATCTGCCTTCTGATCTCTTTCTACTCTCTCTGGCTCCATCTTTTCAGGCAGGACACATCTTCTACCCTTAAGAGTCTCTTGCTTTATCCCACTTCAATATTGCAGGCTGAAAGATGACATTGGTCAAAACACTAAAATACAGGGGCTACAGTATTCCTCTTCCTGCTCCCATCCCACCCACCAGCCCCCCATCTGTCCAGCACGTGGTTTCTTTCACTCACAGATACCCTTGTCTGAGCACCTGTTGTGTGCCAGCCATGGTGAGAGGAGCTTTATGTGTATTATCTTACAGTATCTATTTATTACATAGATAATAGATAATTTTGTTGTACCCATTTTGCAGATAAGAAAATTGAGAATGAACTAGTTTAAGTAACTCCTGTTTACAGGTCCACAATTAATAAATGGCAAAGCTGGGACCTGCACTCAGGTCTCATGACTCCAGAATCAGACTATGCTATATCTATTGTGCTACCCTGCCTTCCTAATCACTGCTATTGTTTTCATTTATCAAACATTCACAGAGTGCCTACAATGTGTCCCACACATTCACAAGAATGAACGAGGCAGACAGATCCGCCCTTGAGTTGCTCACAATCTGAACCAATGCCACCAATGTGGCACCCCTTCTGCAGAACCAGCCTGGGCCACCTCCTGAGGACCACAGAGGCTCCATGCCTTCAGGGGAGACATCACATGCCATAGAATGAGTTTAGAGAGAGCAAAGGAAGAGCTGTTAAGTGCACTGACATGGAGAGTAACAGGTCATTT
The DNA here is from genome assembly GCF_000696425.1 of Galeopterus variegatus. Lineage (NCBI taxonomy): Eukaryota > Metazoa > Chordata > Mammalia > Dermoptera > Cynocephalidae > Galeopterus > Galeopterus variegatus. Next base: position 36,325 of record NW_007729537.1, on the reverse strand, counting down.
GCTCGGAGGAGAGGGTGCAAGGAGCTGAGTGTGCCTTCTATCTTGAAAGGGAGAGATGGAGTACGCTGGAGCAGAGACCAGATGACCACTTATGAGTGGTGCCAGGAGAGCACAACGATGCTCTGAGCAGGAGAGGCAAGAGACAGAACATACAGGAACACCCCTGCCCTGCAAAGGAGCAGTTAGAAAGCAGAACTCTTCAGTTTAGCACCCTGTTTCTTGAGTATCTACTGTGTGCCAGACACACAGGAAAACGAGGAGGCAGTGTTGAGGAGTGGTGAGAATGTGGACTCCGTAGCCAGACTGCCTGGGATCAAATCCCCACCTAGGGTGATGCTCAGCCAACTCTGTTTACAGGTGGCACCTGTTCTGAGTGACCACAGCCTTGCTTTTTATTGGCCAGTGCCTGGAACATCCTAGTTGTTCTATCTTTTGAATATCACCCCTGTTGTCACTCACTCTAGAGTGAATTTAGCAAGTTATTAAGGCTCTCCACACCTCCACTTACTTATCTGTAAAATGGGAACAGAAACAGTACCTAGAGTTATTAGGATTAAATGAGCTAACATAGGAACTGTGCTTACAGTGGTGCCTGGTGTGTAATAAGTTCTCAACAAACATTAGCTATGATAATTATTCTCTCCCAAAGCATGAACATTGCTTGAGAAAAGGCCGGCTTCCCAGAGTTAAAATATACAGAGTGGCCTGAGTTTGCTAAGGGCAGAAGCTTGATTTCCATGGTGACTTAATTCCAGGGCTGACATCCACTGTCAGCTCAGAGCAGCAGGAGGCAGCTGGACAGCAACCGCCAGTGGGATGGGGACAATGGCACCATTGTGCGTCTCCAGCCATACGGGGACCGTTGCGCACACAGGCAAGCTTGCTCTCCGCCAGAACATGCAGATGTCTAGCCCAGTGCTGGAATGGGCCCTGGGAGCCCATTCAAATGTGCAGAAATATTTAGATCCAATCAAAACCACTCCAGATTGTTGGCTCTTATTTTAGATAAACAGGACACGCAAACTTGGCCCGAACGAGAACTGGTAATAAACACTCGTTTTTCCTGTCTTTCTAATTGTTCAGAGCCAAATGCTCCAAGTCTAAATGTCTTGTGGGGAATGTCTGAAGGGCCTCTGGAGTGTTTGTTTTTTTGGCTAATAACAAAAATTCTTTACCTGATAAAAACCTTTCACATACGTGTCATGCTCACAATAGGGCTGAAAGGAAATCAGGACAGGTGGCTGTAACCTCCTATTAGACAGTTGGAAACAGGCCCAGAGAGTGGAGGTGGTTTGTGTGGAGGCTCATGGACAATTCTTGTGGGGGCAAAGGGCATAAAACCATCACTCTAGAAATGTACACCCCTTCCCATTCACAGACCGATTGGGGCCCTCATTCAGCACACTCCTCCCCCAAACACTCAGCCTACCACGGGTCTTCTTGGAGATGTTCACACCCACCCACACAACAGCCACCACCATGTGGCTTCAGGACAGGATAAGAGGGGCTTACCACGGCAAAGATGGGAGAGCCCCAGTCATTCCACTACGCCCACCACCTCCTTCAGCACAAACCATTGTAAGTTGGTTCTACCCGTGCTCTCATACCTCTGGACACACACAAAAGAGATTTAGGTATCTATCATCTACACTCTCAAATGGGCATTTGGGGTTGGGACAGAATAAAATTTAAAAAAAAA
>NW_007729537.1:22196-33794 GCF_000696425.1 Galeopterus variegatus | reverse complement strand
AAAAAAAAATTTAAAAGAACTACATACATCTCTATAGAGAAATAGTCAACATCATATACGAACAAGATAATATGCAAGTATTAAAAATGGAAACAAATTGACGTGGTGACTTGGAATTTTCCAAGCAGACTTGCAACCATGAAGAAAAAGAGCTGTACAAAATACCCTTCATCATGCAGTAGGTGCAAATATCCAATACAGTCGATATATTTGAGGGTTGCAAACTACCAAAATAAGCTCTTTTCTTACCAAAATAAAAGAAAGAAACAAAAAGTTTCTTTTCCATCTTGTGAAATCAGCTGAAAGGCACCAAAGTACTTTTATCCTGTAATTCTCACATACTCAAGTCCAAAAGGAACAGCCACAAGTGTGTTAGTCGGTCGGACAATGATTTCATGAGAGGTGTCTGATATGCTCATCTTTACATGGGTGCTTCTCCACTGGAGGCAGGGAGGGAAGGGCCCAAACAGTAAGACAGCCCATCATCTCCATGAGCATCCAGTCACACATCCGAGCCACAGCACGTGATGATGGCCTGAGAACAAGAAAGACGGCCAGTGGCCATCAGTCCTTCCTTCAAATATGTCTAACTTTTTTTTTTTTTGGTCTTCTGATACTGCCCTGAACCCTAATCCAGCCCTCGGTCATCCCTTGTCTGGACCAGCCTCCAGCCTCTTCCCTTTTGTTCCTTTGAATGGACCTTGCCAGATTAATTTTCCTATACCACCAGAAAAGACACGTGCAAGCCAGTGGTAGCAGCCAAGCTTCCCGGCCACAGGGGATCCATCTGCACACGCTGGCCCTGCCTCTGTCAGCCACCCCAGCCACCTTTCTCAAGCAGAATCCTCACTGTAGCCAGATAGCTTTGACTTGACACCTCCAATCCGAACCACCTGGAGATCCCTTCCACCCTTCTCCCCACCTTTTCCAAGTTCTTCAAAATCTGACTCAAAGGTCATCACTTCTATAGAGTCTTCTCTAACTCCTCTAGTCTGAAGGGTTCTTCTTTCCCAAATTCTAACAGCAATGGAATTTGCTGTGGCTTATTTGCCATGGCATGGAGAGAAATGGCACAAGACAGCAAAGCCACTGTGCAGAGAGAAGCTGAGAAAGGGGGCGGGTTTGATGCATAGAAACCTTTAAGTCTTTTCTAGAAATAAAGTGTATGCAAATTAATTTTTACATAACCTACCAATCAGAATGGCTAAAATTAATTTTGTTTTTAATTTTAAAAGGAGACAAAACCAATGTTGGCAAGAAGTCTACACTCATACTCTAGAGAATACTCTATAGTCACACACTACTAGCAGAGGGTAGATTAGCCCATCACTTGAATGTGAAACATGAGTGTGCACTAACAGAGGCAGTGTCTACAGCCTAAGCTTACTCTGTCAGCGAGAAATTCCAATAAAACAGGTGCACACATGTGCACCAGGAGAGACACCCTGGAAGTTCACAGCTGTACTAAACGTAGTAGCCAACTATGACAATCAACCCAAATGTTCATCAGCTATAGAAAGAATAGATCGCTTAAATGAATTAATACAATCGTTTAAAATACAGCAATGTAAATGAGCTCAGCTACATACAGCAATATGGGTAAATCTCACAAAAATAAAATTGAGTAAAAGAAGGCAATCACAAAATAAATGGCAAAATGTTTAGAACAAACACATAGAGGTTTCTGAGATTCTGGTAATGTTCTGTTAATTCATCTGGAAACTGGCTACATGGACGGGTTTATTCTGTGAAAATCTACCAAGCTGTACATTTCTGACTAGTGCAATTTCTCTTATACATATTACACATAAATTACATTTAAGTTGTGTGCGTGCGTGCGTGTGTGAGAGATAGAGCAAGAGCAACAGGGGGAGGGAGGGAGGGAGAGAGAGGGGGAGAGAGAGAGAGAGAGAGAGAGAGAGAGAGAGAGAGAGAGAGAGGATGCTCCAAGTTGAAGAACAGGCAGAGAAGGAAAAATAGTCCAGAGAGAGTGACACCATCAAGATGACAGAATAAGTGATTCCCAGCATCTGACCCTCCCACTAGTAATCAATTTACAACTATTTTTCTTTTTTTTTAAAGTTTTGTTTTTATTGGTTATGAATATTCATGTGGTACAAGGCAAATTGTCAACACTCATGCCTAAGATGTGATGGCCAGATCCATACTGGCAGCATGTCTATTACCACAAATTGTGATTATACCCTGTGTCCCCCACCCAATTATCCCCTCAGTTATCCCTGACCTCCATCCCCTTCCCCTTTTCCCCCACTCCACTTTGTATCCCTAGGTGTGCTCTCTCCCTCTGCAAGTCCAACACACCACTGTGGTCTGTCTGTCTTTCCTTCCTTCTTTCTCTCTTAGCTCCCACATATGAGTGAGCACATGTGGTATTTATCCCTCTGTGCTTTGCTTATTTCACTCAACATAAGTTTCTCCAGACTCATCCATGTTGTTGCAAATGGGAGAACTGCATTCTTTTTCATGGCAGAGTAGTAGTCCATGGTGTATATATACCACAGTTTTCTTATCCAATCATCCATCGATGGACATTTAGGTTGGCTCCATATCTTGGCTATTGTGAACAGAGTTGTGATAAACATGGGAGTGCAGGTATCCCTTCGACATGATTATTTCCATTCCTCTGGGTATATACCCAGAAGCGGAATTGCTGGATCATATGATAGTTCTATCTGTAGCTGTTTGACGAAACCCCATGCCATTTTCCACAATGGCTGCACCAATTTACAGTTCCACTAACAGTATAGGAGGGTTCCCCTTTCTCTGCATCTTTGCCAGCATTTGTCATTAGAGAAAAATTTGTCTTTTTCATAATGGCCAGTCTAGCTGGGGTGAGATGACATCTCAATGTGGTTTTAATTTGCATTTCCCTGGTGACTAGTGATGTTGACCATTTTTTTCATGTACCTATTGGCCATCTGAATGTCTTCCTTTGAAAATTTCTATTTAGCTCCTTTGCCCATGTTTTAATTGGGCTATTTGGCTTTTTACTGTATAACTGCTTGAGTTCCTTGTGTATTATGGATATTAATCCCTTGTCGGATGCATGTTTACAACTATTAAAAAGCAAAGACCACCAACCTGGAAACTCTGGAGCTAGGGATTTTAATTGGGCTATTTGGCTTTTTACTGTAAAACTGCTTGAGTTCCTTGTGTATTATGGATATTAATCCCTTGTTGGATGCATGTTTACAACTATTAAAAAGCAAAGACCACCAACCTGGAAACTCTGGAGCTAGGGGAGGAGAGACCTGTGGAGTTCATAAAGGCATGAGAGGCAACAGTGAGAAGGTGTGGGGACGGCGCCTACTGTTCTGAGCCAGCTTGGTACTAAGGCGACATCTGGCTTCTACCTACTGCCCCTTTGTCTTCTCAAATCATTCAGAATCTGGGTAGGGAAAGGGGAGCTGACCGTGTTTCTGACCTAGAAAATTACTGTGCTTTGCCTTCCCTTTAAAAATAGCAGAACTCTGCATAAGGGCCACCCTATAAAGTATTCCATGACTGCATCCAAATGAGGAAGACCAGCCTCCAAGTTGGCCTCTGTGTGCTTGGAGGCAAGAGCCCTGCATCTCAGATAAAACAACCTTTCCTCCCTCCAGAGCTTGCTCCTGCTCCCCTCCCGTCCCTCCTGCTGCTGGGTGCTTTTGGAGAGAGGAATACAACCTGCCTTCACCGGGCAGCCAGGGCACCAAGGTTACTGACTCTCCTTCTGTCCTGGGACTCCAACCAGGTGTGCATCTCATTTTTCGCTGAATTAAATCCAGTTCCACACCCTGGGCTGTAGCGCCAACACCGCAACCTACCTATCACCTCTATTTTCTGCCTGAATTTTGCTTCCAGTTAATTTGCTGAAGCCCCAGGAGATTTTCTGAGGTTATTTCACATGAAAGGAAGAGAGCTCTTCTTTTGAACTGAGAATAGATACAATTCCCAGGGGACACCTCAGTCAACCAACCTCTGCTGCTGACTTCAGGTAACCACTCTGGTGGCTGCATTCAATTTCAATTAGCCCCAAGGAAACTTTTTCTTCTCATGTGACAGTAGCAATAATAACTTTTTCCAACAGAGTTTCAAATGTGAGCCAAGTGTTTTTACGACCTGTTCATCTTTAGGAAACCTGTCCCTTTGTGACTCATTCTATCCATGGGATCTTTTGCCTGAATAGTTTCATATCACCTTGAATTCATTCATTCATTCCTCCATCATTTGCTTAGTCACTCAGCAACATAACTCGAGGTAAATATTCATTCCCTTGACTACCTATCCATCTAAAAAATTTTTTATGTTCTTCAATGCCTTGTTCATAGCACATCTCCCAAAAAGTCTTCCTGGATTAAGTATATCCTACTCTGATTGCTTTCTTTGGTATCCACTCGGTATTAACTGAACCAAACCTCCCAGTCCTAACCCCCATGGATCCTCATACACACACCTTAGGCTCTAGTCAGGTGCAATGATTTTCAAATGTGGAGGAGGATTGGTGGTGAATCAGTCCTAAGGGAGCCATCTGTAGCTTATAAGAAGAATACACAATATTATACTGTATTTCAAATAACATTTGTATTGATTTTTACAATACAAATTACATGAAGTACAGCTTGATAAAACATCCTTGACCTGGGGAGATACAATGAAAATGTACTGATTCTCCATGGATACATATCCCTGTCAAGGATGATTAGACCCTGACCTGGGAAAGGTGGAGTTTTTCTGTCAGTCCTCCCTAGAAGTGCTAGATTAATCTCTATCCCCAGAACAAGGCCCATGTTTCATAAGATGTTGTTTAAGCTCTTTTGCCTCACCTCTGTGAAATCCCACCCGTTCTTAATGAGTTATTCCAACTACTACCTTATTCGTTAATACTTTTCTGGTTGTTCTATCTGGAAGTGGCCTTTTCTTCTTCTAAATGCCCTTAAGATGCCTCACCTATGGCATTAATTGCATTGTGGTAAAAAATAACTCATTTTTATCCACCCACCCTCCTAACAGTAAGCAACCTGAGGGTAGAAACCATGTAAAACAGGTATGACTTTTACTCCACAACCTTGAGATACAACAAAAATCACTTCGATCTTTCTCTAAACCAAATTATATTGGTTCTAAGCCCTGCTACTTGGCTGGAGAACATTACATTTCAGCCATCAGTGGGCTCTCTGCACACATCTCCCCTCCACCACCATAAGACTGCACAATACTAGGTTTACATGGGACCAGAAAACATGCACCGGGGCCCCCTCCTTTGAGTAGGGTGGTGTCAGCTTTGATGCCCACTGTCCAAGCCCGCATGGTCAAGTTAAAGCATCTGTCTTCATCCCCTCCTGCCCATCCGCAATGTCCAGTCCAAAGCCTACCCACAGTGAGGCTTTCCCAGCCCTTCCCTCTGGACAGAACTCTGTCTCTGCTGTTCACCTGACGTTTGATGTTGACTGAATTCTAGCGTCTGTCATGGCACCTGTTTTGTACACTCAGCCCCTCCACTTAGTTCCACCCCCAGTCTTCAACAGAAGAAACCATCTTGGTCACATCTGCATCTCCTTCCAGTGGCTAATGTAGTGCTCGACTATTAGTATATTGAAAAAAATGCTGCTAATCAGCTCCTGTCCTCTCCTCTTCAAGCCGGGGAGGACTTCAGCGGACTTGGGACCTGTCCTGTAGAGCTCAGCCCAAAGATTCCCTCCTCAGAGAAGCTGTCCCCTGTCAGCACTGTCATACCACCCCGTACTCCTTACCTGTCATCACAGCTATTTGTGTCACTATTAGGCCACGCGTGTCTGTATCACGTTTCACGAAGGCAACAGCAGCATATATATTTGCTCGCTCTCTATGTTCCCTGCCTAGAAGCCTGTCAGCCAGCAGCCATTCAAGTAAATATTGACTTAACAAAACTCTCCCTCCCCCTGCCATAGAGCTGTTTCTCTCCTAGCCATGCATGCCTGTGTTTTCTGAAGCAGTGAGATATGTTTGGAGACGTGGGGTAATAATGCTCCCCTAAGGTAGAAGCAGAGACCCCTCCCCACCCGGCCCTTGAGAATGGGCGAGTGAGAATCCCACTCCTCGCCCACGTTCTTCATCCACAAGATCGCCAGCCACGTTCACGCCGCAGGTCCCATTAGGAAAAATTCTTACCCCTTTCAAATTTTGCTTCTTCACAAGAGAAATTCATGCGAACTTGAGCAGAATTAAAATTCCCTGAAATATACAAACAAAAGCCCTTTATGGGCCATTCAGGTTATTCTTTAAATCCTATTTTCTACCACTAGAATGTGCAGCAATGGGGATTTTCACATGTTTGGTTGAAAATAGCAAAGAATTCAATTAATTAAATTAATGCGTTAGCCACTCAAGAGGTGACATTGCATGATTCTAAGTGAGAGTGACATTCTATACTAGCCTCTGGGAATGTGAGGAACCTGGTATTCAGTGCTGATGGAAGAGATTGTAATCTACCTATTTACAGCATAAATGGGCCTCACATAAGTATCTTCTAGTAGGGTCGAGATTTGCATTGTCCAATACTGTAGTTACTAGCCACTTGTGGCTATTTAAATTTAAATTTAACGAAAAATTACATTTCTCAGTATCATTAATCACATTTCAAATGCTACCATATTGGACAGCACTGTGTAACATTTCTATCATACAGAAAGTTCTATGAAACGGCTCTGCTATAGATGTCTCAAATGCACACCAACTTGAAAAATTGTCTCAGCAGGAGGACTTGCACTTAAATAGGATATGTTCAATAAACTACCGCTCTTCACACTAAGTGCCAGATTCTATTATACCTGCTTCACACTGAGTGTCTCATTAAATCTTCACAACTTGGGAGGTGTGTAGTATACTATTACCCCCGCATTAGTTTGCTAGGGCTGCCATAACAAAGTACCACAGACCGGATGGCTTAAACAACAGAAATTTATTTCTAGAAGTCCAAGATCAAGGTTTTGGCAGAGCCGACATTAGTTTGCTAGGGCTGCCATAACAAAGTACCACAGACCAGATGGCTTAAACAACAGAAATTTATTTCTAGAAGTCCAAGATCAAGGTTTTGGCAGAGCCGATTTCTCCTAAGGCCTCCTTTCTTGTAAGTGACTGGCTTCTCCTGTATCCTCACATGGTCTTTCTTTTGTGTGTTTGTGTACTAACCTCTTCTTATAAGGAAACCAGTTGTATTGAATTAGGATCCATCCCGATGACCTAATTTAACATAATTACCTCTTTAAAGACCCCCATCTCCAAATATGGTCACATTCTGCAGTACTGCAGAGTAGGACTTTAATGTATGAATTTGGGAGAGACACAATTCATCCCTTAACACCCCCACTTTATAGATGAAGAAATGGACCCAGAGAAATCAAACTTACCATCACTGCATTAAGTGGCAGAGCCAGGACTTAAACCCAAATCTGCATGACTCTCAAGTTCATGCATTCACCCTCTATACAACCGCCAGGAGCTAACTCCCTTCTCCCCATCCCTACCCTCCTGCCACAAGGCAACCAAAAGATCTGAGTCACTTGCATGCTACATGACAAGCTGAGGCTTCCTATTCCTCACCTGGGACTAAGAGCACCCCTTTGAGAACTGGCTTATCGGGCAGTAGATAGAAGAAACTGACTTGCTCCCTTGAGGATCAAATCTGACCCACAGCACTTAGCACCCACCAAGCTCTAACCAGCAAAGTTAACCACATGCAGCAGATGCTGCCAGTTCCCTGCCCTCCCACACTTGGCATTCCTGTGGCAGTGTATGCCCATAATGTCCTAGAGGAAGCACAGGAGACTTCCCAGCAATGTTAATTGTCTGTTAATTACCTCAAAGGGTTAAACTGGCTGGATCAACTTCCTGTTGACATTTGGCTTCTAAATCTAACCAAAGGAAGCATGATATGGCAGATTTCATTGTTCCACTTAATGGAACAATGAGACTCCCTAGACCCATTTATTCTGCAAAGCTGCCTGCCAGTACTCTGTCCCTTGATAGGATCGACACTGTTGGTGGGATTACAGCAGGGTGGGAATGGTGGGTGTCTGACCCTCACACCAGATTGCTTTCTTTTCCTGGAGCCAGCAGCCTTCTAGTGCTGACAGAAAACAGACCAGTAAAATGAGTCAAGTGGATGATTCTACTTACCTACTTCCTTTTTCTTCCTCCCTGTCTACCGACTATTTGGGTATAAATGTCTCCTGATGGGATGGGTTATAAGCCAAACCCACAGAGATGGTAACGTGGGTAATAAATTCTGCCTAGAGCTGTGCCTGAGAGGGCAGCCTCCTGGGCTGGGATCGAGCAGTCCCATCTGTTGGCCACTGAGCCAAGCCAGCTCTGTCCTGCATATGGCCCAAACTGAAAGAATTCAGGGATGCGATCGTCATCATCTAGTGGGATTTTTGCATTGAAATATGTTAATTATTAAACCAATATGATGGGCAAAGAAATGCACCAATTCTCCTCTACAAAAATAAAAGTAACATCTAGCCAGCTCTCTGTTAATCATAGGAACTGGAGCAGGGACTGCATAGGCATTTGGAATTCACAGGTAACTCTAAAGTTTTTCTCTATCAAGTGACAGCAGGTGAGCTCATTTTCAGAGGCTTCAAGATCAATTCTAATGTGATAAACAGAGATAGAAATTGTGTGACTGCAACACACACACACACACACACACACACACACACACACACACACACACACACACACAGAGCGCCTGACTTGGGAGGAATCAATGGGAACCAGCCCAGATATCTATTCAGGCTTGACAGGCTCCTGCCGAGCCTTAGACTTTGTGTTCATAAACTCACTGCTCATTCAAGACCTTTGGGCTTAATGCAAATTAATTAAACTGCCAAACAGCTCGTTTGACTATTGAGGTTTTAAAATAATTAAGAGTGAAGGCAACTAATTAAACCCTTTCCAGGCTGCTGTCGCAGTTTATGAATTATATAAATTCCACATTAACGTGACTCCTCCGTGACTGCGTATTAGCTGGGGGATAGTCATTAAGATGGAATGAAAAGGCAACGGTAGCTCTGACATCCTTTTGTTTCTCATTCCCTGACAGCTTTCCAGGGAGCTCTATGTGAAGGCATAAAAATAATATACTTTATTCCTATAGCATTTTACAAATAGGATAATATTTTTTATACTATTGGATCCTCCCATTAATCCTGTGAGCTTGGCAAGGCGGGCGTTGCTCTCTTTGTTTTACAGAGAAAGAGACTAAAGCTCAAATAAGGTAAGTGCCTCACACAGACAATAAGACAATAAGGGAGTGCAGTCAAACACCCAGGCCTGCTGACTCCCAATCCTGTGTTCTTCCAATATGCCGTGGTTTCTCACCTTCTCAACCATGCTTCTCCCAAACAGTTCCTCCATTCTCCTATCTTAGGTGTCTGAAATTCTAAAAAGAAAGCTTCACCACTTTGGCATTAGGCGAGGATTTTGGTATAAAACAGAGACGAAGGATTTCCCTTGAGAGAAGAATGGAAATATTTTTTGTTCTACTCTCTCCTTACAACTCCATTAAAACCACAAAGAGAGAAAGAGAGTGAGAGAGAGAGAACACCATTTTCAGTAAAGTAAAAAAAGAAGAAAGAAAGAAAAGAAAAGAAAGTACAAGCTCAAAGCAAATACTGTGAGATATAAGACGTGGTCAGTATCTAAACATGGTGAGAGCTAATTCATCTACCTCAGACTTCATGGAATATGTGGATTTTCACAAAAGCGAGTATCACAAGAATGAAATAATACCCGACTTCCACAAACCTTCCAGAGATTTTTTTTTTTAATGCTGAATACTTCCTAGCTCATTTATGAGGCTAGCAAAATCTTGATACCAAAACCTGATAAGGGACATTACAATAAAAAAGAAAGGAAAATTGCATAACAAACTTACTCATGAATCCTAAACATAATACTAGAATTCAAAAATCCTACACAAAATAGTATAAATCTTGATACCAAAACCTGATAAGGGACATTACAATAAAAAAGAAAGGAAAATTGCATACCAAACTTACTCATGAATCCTAAACATAATACTAGAATTCAAAAATCCTACACAAAATAGTATTAAAAAGAGTCCAGCAAAATATGAGAAAGATAATATATTATGACCAAGTGGAGATAATTCTGGAAGTGCAAGAGAAGTTTAACTTTTAAAAGTCAAAGTGGTTCGCTGTATTTACAGAAAGTGAGAAAAATTATACAATTTTGTTCAATAGGTGCAAGAAAAAATTGATAAAATTTAACACTCATTCATAATAAAATCTTAGCAAGGTAAGAATACAAATAAACTACCAAATCTGATAAAAGTTGTTTGCAATAAACCAAAAACATATCATGTTTAATGTTTAAATGCTGGAAGCTTTCCCTGTGAAATTGGGAATGAAACTTACTCACTACTAGTCAGGGTTGTACTGGACTAATCTAATAAGGCAAGAAAAAAAGATTAGAAAGAAGGAAAAATGCCATTATTTGTGGAAGATACAATTGGGTGCACAAACACACAAAATAGAAATTTATAAATTACTAGATAATAGGTGGGTTTAGCAATTATGCCGGATAAAGGGTCAATATACAAAAATATTGTATTTCTACATACTAGGAATTAGAATATTTTAAATGTTTTAATTATTACTTATAATAACACCAAAAAAATCAAATGCCTAGGAATAAATCTGACAGAATATGTACATGAAATCTACATAGAAAATTCTAAAGCATTATTGACAGAAATGAAATGGAATTGAAATAAATTGATATATATATAAACATAAATATAATATAACTATAAATAAAATAAATATATATATAAATATATATATAAATATATATATTATATATATATATAAATGCCATGTTCCTGAGTTGGAAGTTACAGTATTGTAAATGTGTCAATTCTTCCCAAAAGGATCTATAAATTCACTCCCCATCAAAATCTCAGCAGATGTGTGTGTATGTGTGTAATCTGACAAACTAGTTCTGTAATTGATATGGCAATGTAAAGTACCAAGAATACCCAAGACAAATTCAAAGAACAATGAAAAGAAACTATTTACTTTTAAAGATGTCAGGAATTATAATAAAGTTATAGTAATTAAGTCAGTGTGGTATTGGTGCAAGAAAACACAAATAGATAAATGGAACTGAACAGAAACTCCAGAAACAGACCCATGCAGTATGACACTTGATTTATGATGTGTGGCATGGAGAGCAATGAGAAAAGATGGTCTTGTCATTAGGTATTGTTGATCAATTAGATATTCATAGGTAAAGAAATTAAACCCAATCCCTACTTCAAACTATACAAAATAATCAATTCCACATGGATTGCATATCCAAATGTGAAATATAAAACAATGAATCTTCTAAAAGATATGAAATAATAGAATATCTTTACGACCTTAGAGTAGGCAAAGACTTCTGTAAAGGATACAAAATCTACTAGGGAAAAGATGATAAGTTAGACTAAATTAACTTCCATTCATCAGAAAAGTCCCATGATGAATGTGAAAAGACAAGCCACTGAATGGGAGAAGATTTTTATAATAGAAATAACTAAAAGAGACACAT
>NW_007729537.1:1605-21723 GCF_000696425.1 Galeopterus variegatus | reverse complement strand
AAAAGACAAGCCACTGAATGGGAGAAGATTTTTATAATAGAAATAACTAAAAGAGACACATATCCAGACTATATGTATTAAAAACTTCTATCAATAAATAAGTAAAAGACAGACAAACGTATCTAGAAATAGGCAAGAGATTTGAATGGACACTTCACAAAAATCAATATCCAAATGGCCAATAAACATATAAAAAGGTGGCCAGATTCATTAAGGGAAGTGCATATGAAAACTTCAATAAGATGCCACTGGTATAACCTTTAACATGATTATAATTTAAAAGCCTGACAAAACCAGTGTACACAATAACGTAGAGCAACTGAAACTCTCATATGCTGCAGATGGGAGTATAAATTTGTATAACCGCTTTAGGAAATAGTTTGGTAGTATCCATTAACCTTAAATATATGCATAGTCAATGATCCAGGAATTCCTATATACATATATATCCAACAAAAATGATTAAATTTTTAAAAGTTAATATAAAATTTAAAAAGAAATTCATGCCCATGTGCACCAAAAGTTACATACAGGAAAGTTCACAGCATCATCATTCATAATGGCCCCAAACCTGGAAGTACAGGAAAGTTCATAGCATCATCATTCATAATGGCCCCAAACCTGGAAACAAGCCAAATGTCCATCAACAGCAGAAAAATTTTTTAAATTTTGTAGTATATGTATATACAATGAATTGAATACAGCAATAAAAATGCCTAAGTATAGTTGCACGCAGCAACGTTCATGAATCTCACATACATTATATCGTGCAAAATAAGGCAGAAAGAAAAGAATATATAATGTGTGATTCCATTTAGAAAAGTTCATATCTGTAATGTTAGAAGTCAGGAGTTACATTTAGTGAGATTAGAGAAATAGAAAGATTATTGAATGGGCAGATACACAGGATGTGCTTTCAGGATAATGGAAATATTCTTTCTCTTGAACTGGTTGATGGTCACATAGGCGTGTTCACTTTGTACACTTATGATTCATGTACTGTTTTGAGTGTGTTATGCTTCAATAAAAAATATGTTTCACTACCATAAGAAGTCTTACCCAGTGGCCATTATGTTAAAGACAACAGTTTTTGCGTTAAAGATCCAAGGTCAAAGACAGTCATAGAATAGGTAGAGGACATCTTTATTAAGACAGATTTCAATTCTTTACAAGGGCTAGGAGAGAGGAATCTGAAAGAGAAGTCTTGCCCATGAATTATTCCTATTCTTTCTTCCTAAAATATAAATTCTCTATTGAGATATAACTGACCTACCCATAAAACTCACTTTTTTAAAATACACAATTCTGTGGTTTTTAGTATATTCATAAAGTTGTGCAACCATCTTCACTAATTCCAGAACAGCTTCATCACCCCAAAAAGAAAGCCTGTGCCCATTATCAGTAACATGCTATTATCCCCACCCCAACCCCCATCCCTTGCCAACCACAAATCTACCCACCTTCTGTCTCCATACAGTTGCCTATTCTGGACATGTCTGGCTTCGTATATCATGTGGTCTTTTGTGTCTGGCTTTTCTCCTTTAGCATACTGTTTTCAATGTTCATACATGTTGTAGATTGAATCAGTACTTGATTCTTTTTATGGCTGAATAATGTTTCATTGTATGGGTATACTACATCTTTTAATTACTTGACTAGTTGATAGACATATGGGTTGTTTCCACTTTTTGGCTATTATGTATAATGCTGCCATGAACACTCATGTACAATTTTAATGTGGACTTGTGTTTTCAGTTCTCCTTGGTATATACTTAGGAGTAAAGTTGCTGGATCATATGACAACCCTATGTTTAACATTTTGAGGAACTACCGAAATGCTTTCCAACAAGGCTGCACCATTTTACTTTTCTACCAGCAATACATGAAGGTTCAAATTTTTCCACATCCTTGCCAGCACGTTATTGTCTTTCTTATTCTAGCTTTCATAGTGTATGTGAAGCGGTATCTCATTTTGATTTTGATTTGCATTTTCTTAATGCATAATGATGGTTATCATTTTTCATGTGGTCATTGGACATTTGTGTATCATCTTTGAAGCTATGTCTATTCAAATCCTTTGCCCAATTTTTTTTGTTGAGTTGTAAGAAATAATTATATATGCTAAATATAAGTCCTTGTCAGATGTATCCTTTGCAAATATGTTCTCCCATTCTCTGGACTGTTTTTTCACTTTCTTGATGGAGTTCTTTGAAACCAGAAGAACTCCATTTCAATTTTGATGAAGTTCCATTCATTTATTTTTTTCTTATGTTGCTTGTGCTTTTGTCATATCTAAGAAGACATTGCTGGATCCAGGCTCCTAAAGATTAACTCCTATGTTTTCTTGTAAGAGTTTTACGGTTTTGACTTTTACATTTAGGCCTCTCTTTTGAATTAAGTTTTTATATGGCCCACCGTAGGGGTCCAAATTCATTCTTTTGCACATAGATACCAATTGTCCCAGCATCATTTGTTGAAAAGAGTATTCTTTCCCCATTAAGTTGTCTTGGCACCCTTATCAAAAAATCAATTGACCTTAAATGTAAGCATTTATTTCTGGACTCTCAATTCTACTCCATTGATCTGTATGTCTACATTATGGCAATTCCATGTAGTCTTGATTATTTTTGCTTTGTCATACATTTTTATATTGGGAGGTGTGAGTCCAATTTTTTTTTCTAGATTTTTTTAGCTATTCTGAGTCCTTTGTATTTCCATATGAATCTTAGGATCATCTTGTTAATTTCTGGAAAAAAAATAAGTTGAGATTTTGATAAGGATTTCACTGAATCTCTAGAACAATTTGGGGAGTATTATCATATCATCTTATCAATATTGTCTTCCTATTACTGAGCACAAATCTTCCCATTTACCTAGTTCTTTAATTTATTTCAGGGAAGTTTTGTAGTTTTCATTGTATATTTTTACACTTATTTTGTTAAATTTATTTCTAAATATTTTATTCTTTTTGATAATTAGCAAATAGAATTATTTTCTTAATTTCATTTTGGGATTGCTCATTTCTAGTGTACAGAATTACAATTGACTTTTGATTATTGGTTATATATATTAAATTTATTTCTAAATATTTTATTCTTTTTGATAATTAGCAAATAGAATTATTTTCTTAATTTCACTTTGGGATTGCTCATTTCTAGTGTACAGAATTACAATTGACTTTTGATTATTGGTTATATATCTTGCAACAGTGCTGACCTTATTTATTAGCTCTATAGTTATTTTTGTGAATTCCTTAAGATTTCAAATATATGAATCATGTCATCTGCAAATAGAGATAGTTTTTTTTTTTTTTTTTTCTTTCCAATTTGGATGCTTTGTATTTATTTTTCTTGCCTGACTGCCCAGGTTAGAATTTCCAGTACAATGTTGAATGTAAATGGTGACAATAGAAATCCTTGTCTTGTTCTTTATCTTCGGGAAATGGTTTTAGTCTTTAAACATAAAGTATAATGTTGACTGTAGGTTTTTCATAGATGCCCTNAATGGTTTTAGTCTTTAAACATAAAGTATAATGTTGACTGTAGGTTTTTCATAGATGCCCTTTATCAGATTGAAGGTTTCTTCTATTCCTACCTTGCTGAATGTTTTTGTCATAAAGGGGTGTTGAATTTTGTCAAATGCTTTTTCTGTATCTACTGAGATGATAATGTAGTTTTGTCCTTTATTCTATTACATTGATTAATTTTGATACCACGAACAAACCTTGCATTCCTGAGTTAAATCCCAGTTGGTTATTGTAGTAGTCCATTTTCTGTCACTGATAACAGAATACCTGAAACTGGGTAATTTATAAAGAAAATGAAATTATTTCTTACAGTTTCAGGAGCTGGGAAATCCAAGGTTTAAGGAACACATTTTGTGAAGGCCTGCCTCTCAGGGGAAATTCTATGTATGTGGGATCCAAACCCTCGGCGGGAGCGCAGCCGCGCTTCCCAAGCGGCGCACTAGCTCAGTGCGCCACCGGGCCGGCCCTGTAGTAGTCCATTTTCTGTCACTGATAACAGAATACCTGAAACTGGGTAATTTATAAAGAAAATGAAATTATTTCTTACAGTTTCAGATGCTGGGAAGTCCACTATCCAGGGGGTGCATCTGATGAGGGCCTTCTTCTTGGTGGGGTGTCCCCACAGTGTCCCATGCTGATCAAGGTATCACATGATGAGAATGGCAAGAGCTCTTTCATGTGCTGTTCTTAGAATGCCACCAGTCCACACCTATGATAACCCATTACTCCATGAACGGATTAATCTGCTCAAGAGAGCACAGTCCTCACAATCCAGTCACCTCTTAAAGGCCCCGCCTTTTAACACTGCTATACTGTGATTTCCTACCTCTTCATGCTGTTACAATGGGGATCAAGCGTCAGTGAGTTTCGGTGGGACATTCAATCCTTAGCAGTTCTGCAGCAATCTTTTTTATATTGCTGGAATGGTGCTAGTATTTTATAGAGAGTTTTTGGTCCATATTCATAAGGGATAGTTTTATGTTCTTTGTCTTGTTTTAGAATAAATTGAGAAGTATTCCCTCTTCTTCTATTTTGTGTAAGACTTTGTGAAATATTGGTGTTAAATTTCATTTGAATGTCTGGCAGAATTCACCAGTGAAGGCTTCTGGTCCTGAGCTTTTCTTTTTGGGAACTTCTTTGATTACTAATTCAATCTTATTTTTATAGGTCTATTCAGATGTTCCATTTCTTCTTGAATTCGGTTTTGGGAGTTAGTTCTTGCTAGGAATTTGTACATTTCATCATAGTTTTCCAATTTGTAGAAAACTTCAGTTAGCAATTGTTCACAGCCTTACAATTATTTTTGTTTCTGTAAAGCCAATAGTAATGTCTTCTCTTTCATTCTTGACTTTAGTAATGAGTCACCTCTCTTTTTTTCTTGTCTGTCTAGCCAAAGATTTGTCAATTTTGTGGATCTTTTCAAAGAACCACTGGCATAAACAAAAAGAAAAATTTATTGACTCACAAGAATTCCCAATGTAGAGAGGCTCCAGGTGAGTTTTATTCAGCAGCTTCGATGTCAGGGAAGATCCAGGTCACTTCCATGTGTCTACCCTGTGATTCTCATGTTGTCTGGATTTTGCTTACCCCCTCCTGTGGCTGCCACAACTGCAAGGATCCTTGCAGATGTGATGTTGTCTAGTAGAATTAGAGCAAAAAAAAATTTTTTTCCAAAAGACTGTCTTGCAGACCCTCCTCCACATTTCTTTGCCAGAATGTCATGTGCCCACCCTTAATCCAGTCTCTAACTAGGTGGACAGGACTATCATCATGGCCACAAATTAGCTAAGACACATAGAGGAAAATGACACCTGAACAAAATTATAACAAGAAAGAAGGGAATCAGTAGATACTTCCTGAAGTTGAAACAGGCAGTTAAACAAATGTAATGACTCTAATCCCTAGCTGTTTTTCCTAACTTCTTTATGAATTTTAGAAGGCTTTTAAAGAAATTATCTCATAACGGAAGAAACATTTAGCTAAAGTTCAGCAATTATTGAGATTCTTCTTTATTCACATCAGTAATGAAACTTTCTTTTTAATAGTATGCAAACTATAATCCCAAGTTTCTAAAAAAAATCAAATGGTATTAATTTTTACTAAAACATAACCTGAGGAGCAGTTATATTACATAAGTGTAAACTGCCTATAGTTGTTATTTATATTATTATCGGCCATCAATACTATGTTCAAATTAGCCAAATTAGTTTATCTGTCATACTGGATAGCAAAAGAGAGCGGAGTTTGGGAAGGATGAGGAGTTCAGAAAGCTTATGAAACTGAAAGAGATGTTGTGGTTGGGGGAAAACATGGGGGATCTTAAACAACTCTCAGATAGCCAGGCAAAACTCAGATCCATGCAGGAAGGGCACACAATGGATGGGCTGATGACTCCCTGTATCCCTCTCTACTAAATGAACAGAAAGGCTCCTGTGAAACTCTCAAATTTTGAACCACGGCGTCTATTTAATAGTGATGATATGGCCTTGGGCAAGAAGTTGATGATACAGAGATGAGTATGACTCAGTTCCTGCCCTCAAGCACTCACAGTCTAATGGGAAAGATGAACTCATAAAAAGCAATTTCAAGTGCAACAATAGAGGTGCAATGGTATGAGGTACAGCAATTGCCCAAAGGAGGCTAGTAATTAATTCAGTTTGGAAAGTGAGAGACAACTCTATAGAGAAAAAAGTAAAAATCAAAGGATGTATTTGAGTTCACCAAATACACAGTGGAGGAAAGGACTTTCCAGAAACTGAGGTTTGAAGTAGCCTGCTTGGGGAGCCACAAGACAACTGATGTTGACACAGTGTGGCAGTGGAAGGAAATAAAGCTAGAGGGAGAGAGAGGAACCAGACCTCAGAGGCCTTTCTTGCCTTTCTAGGGAAAGTGAAGCTTATCCTGTAGATGATAGAAGCCACTGAAAGTGTTTAATTAAAGAAATATCCCAATCTGCATTTTTAGGAAGAGACCTTGGTATTTCTAGGCCAAAGGCTCATTAGGAGTCTGATACAGGTAATAGATATTGGAGCCTGAACCAGGCACATGAAGAGACAGAAGTCAGTACAGGACCATGAGCATAACTGACTCCATCTTGAGCCTTTACTGCTTGTTATGTCCTTTGTGAGAGCTTTGCCCATAAAGCTATACTATAAATAAGGGTGAGGCCATTAGAACAACAGATAGGAACAAACCAGCTGACTGTAAAGAAGGAATGATTAAGTACCAGTGTGGCAATAGGCCAACCTGGCCACCTGAATCAACATATGGAGTTAGTTACATTAAGCTTATTTATGAATTATTTACATAAACCTGAGCTCAGCCAAGAGATGATACAGAGAAGCTTTTCATATGCCTTTGGGTCATCGACTGCTTGTCATATCACCCTGTATGTAAGCTACCCTGTAATAAAATTATTTGCTTTATTGCATGGAAGGGCCTATTTCATTGTTTGTTCTCAAGATACCTTTCCAATTTGGTGGACATTCTGCTTTTGGTCCACCTTCAGACAGTAAGAAAATAATCACAGACTGTCTATGAGGGTTGATGGCTAGAAAGAAGTAAAATGTGATATGCAGGTCTCTGGCTTGAGCAACTGTGTAGGTGTGTGCAGGAAGTGAGTTCAGTCCAAGTTGTGTTGAATTGAGGTGGGACAACCCAGTGAGGATGCACATTTGGCAACTGGCCATAGGTCTCATCCAGAAATAAGAATTTAGGAGACTTGAGGTGGCATCCCCAGGAGCTACAGGAGAAGGTCACATTACCTGGGGAGAAGAGAGCAAGTGAGAAGGGAAAATAGAGGGGCCTTCACAATTCAGAAGTGAGTGAGTCAGTCCACAAAGGAGACTGAGCAGGGACAGTCAGAGAGGTAGGAGGGGAGACAGGAAAAATCAGTGCATCCAAATTCAAAGGATGAAAAAATTCTTACAGGGGAATAATCACCTTGGGTGGGGTGTGGCCTAAGAGGAAGAAGGAGAAGAGGAGGAGAAAGAAGAAAAGAAGAGGAGGAGGAGCAGGAAAAGAAGGAGGGGGGCGGGGATTTATGCAACATTGTCGGAGAATGATGTTTAAATCTCCCAGATTCTGTCTTTTCTCCAGAGGAGCACAAGATGCAGTCAGATGAAGCCCATGTATCCAGGATCCTGGAGGAGGTAGCCACAGAAGTCTAGTGACCCTTCCTCTCCCATCCACCTGGCAAAGAACAGGGAAGCTTTCCTGGTCAGCTTTGTGGAGAAAGTCCAATCCCAAATGGAAGTCTTTGGCAACTAAATATTAGGATTTTCAACTACTGTCTCTTCCACCACTCAGACATCATGGGAGGGAAAAACCCAGGAACCTTCTAGAGGCAACTGGAAGACAAGAAGTCTTTGGCAACTAAATATTAGGATTTTCAACTACTGTCTCTTCCACCACTCAGACATCACGGGAGGGAAAAACCCAGGAACCTTCTAGAGGCAACTGGAAGACAAGCCCAAACAATTGCATTCGGGGTCACTTCACCCAGCCTCGGACTGTGATGAGAGATGGCAGTACCCCCGCAGCCTGAAGCCCAGCCTCTCACCCTGCTCCCTCAGAATTCTGAAGCTGAACATGTCTGCTTTCAGACCCACACACAGCCTATGACCACAGCGAGGAGAGGATCTCAATCAACTCCTCAGAAAACAGGGAAAACCCAGACTTTTTGGAAAACCAACTCCATGCCGGGTACTGCGTTAGAGCTCTGCACCTGTTGGTTCATCATGCAGCTCTGTGAGGTATATGGTTTCACACCCATTGAAAACACTCAGATTTGCACACTCCCTAAAATAACTTGACTATCAGCAAATGACAGAGACAGGATTTGATACCATGTCTGCATGCTCCAAGGTCCAGGATATTTCCCTATATGAAGAGGATGTTCCTATAATTTTTTTTTTTATTTTAATGTTTCCTTATTCTTCAGGTTTCAATATGCAGATGAGATTTAGATAAGAAAGACATGCATCCCTGTAATATTGTATACAAACTGAGTTTTTGTAGCTCACATCGTATTTCAATTATATTACAGTGCATGACAAATCCTTTTTCTACATCAAAGAACGCTTTCATAGAGCAAAGAGTTAGTCCCTACTCTATCTGCAGTTTCGTGTGTCAAGTTTCCTTAAAGCAAAGCTCACTTCTGCCACTAAAGAAACTGTACACCCTGAAAAAACACCAAATCCAAAGTCTCACTTTATTTTCAGTGAGAGCCCAGAGGCAGAGCAGCCCTGGAGGGGGGCCCTGATGTTCCCATTTGGCATCTGCTGGCATGTTCTCTTTACTGAGGAGCCAGGGAGACTCCAGTCCCTCCTCATGAGCCCATCTGTCAGGGTGTAACAGACTTTTGCTCCTACACATTATTGTAACTTCTGGGGGAGGCATGTAGAGCCTGGGTCTGCCCAAAGTTACTCTTTCTCCTTGGTCACCTGAACCTCTCAAGCAAAGATAGGCTAGAGGAGAAACTGAGGCACATCTCTTGGATGTGGCTGTAACAGACTGACTCCTCTATGCACTCTTAAGCCTGTGGGCAGGATTGTCCTTTCCTTACCCCACCTCACTTCTGAGAAGTCAAATAGGCGCATTTGAGGAAAGCACAGACATACACACCCTGCCCTTTCTGCATCTGTTCTGAATTTATAAAGTTTCTGCGAATCCACGTATACTGAAATGGGCTGAGCCTGGAGATGTCTGGACAGAGATGCTGTCCTCTTGGCTTGGACTCAAATTCTACAGCAAACTCATCTTTGTTCTGATCATCTGTGTCATCTGCCAGATATTTCCCCGTCCTCTCCTGGGCACGGGTATGATTGAACTTCCCCAGCCTCTTTAAAGTTAGGCATGAGCATGTGACTTGCTTTGATCAATAAAGTGTGAGCAAAAGTGATGTGTCATTTCTAGATGGAAGCTTTAGGAGCCAGTATGATGGTGGAAACAAGTACTGAGATAAACCTGCTGTCAAAGTGGGTCCTGAAGAGATATGTTGGATAGAGCTGCCTGCCCGCACCCCATGGACATGAAGCAAGATGCCATGGGAGTCCTTAGGAAGGGAGATGGAAGCTTTAGGAGCCAGTATGATGGTGGAAACAAGTACTGAGATAAACCTGCTGTCAACGTGGGTCCTGAAGAGATATGTTGGATAGAGCTGCTTGCCCGCACCCCATGGACATGAAGCAAGATGCCATGGGAGTCCTTAGGAAGGGGACCTAGCAAAACTCCTCAGAGAAGGGGAGACTGGTCAGGGAAGACTTCCCAGAAGAGGTTGTGTTGAGTAAGAGCAGAGGATGAGTAGGTGACAATGAGGTAAAGGGTGGGGGGTATGGAGTGGGGAAGGAGGCATTCCAGGAAGAAGAGAGAGCATGCGCAAACGTGCAGAGGTGCAACAGCCAGACAGCAAGGAGGGCAGGAAGAGAGTAGAGTCCTCAGCAGGGCCCAAGCATCACCACAGCTCTACCTAAGAACTCCTTTCCTGGTGAACTTTGGTACCAACCTGACTCTGGCCAGACAAAAAGAAAGTCAGGGAGGCTGGGGAGAGAGAAACTATAGTCAAAAAGAATGAGAAAAACAGAAAGTGGGTTTAAGGAAAGAGAGAACTAGAAAATAACAGGAAGCTTAGTAAATTCAGACTGGAGGAGAAAATAAGAAATAAGATGCCCTAGATTAAATAATGGCCCCCAAATGTCAAGCCTTCATCCCTGGAACTTGTCAATGTGACCTCATTTGGAGGAAGTGTCTGCAGATGTGCTGAAGTTAAGGATTCTGAGATGAGACGGTTACCCTGGATGACCCATGGGCCCTGAATGCCATCGTGTGTCCACATGAGAGAGGCAAAGAGACGCACCCAGGGGAGAAAGCCATGTGACTGCAGAGGCAGAGACCGAAGCAATGCGGCTACAAGCCAAAGAAAACCTGGTGCCGCAGAAGCTGGAAGAGGCAAGAAATCGATTGTCCCTAGAAACTGGAGGGAACACGGCCTTGCCAACACCTTGGTTTCAAACTTCTGCCCTCTAGAACCATAAGACAATATATTTCTGTTGTTCTAAGCCACCCAGCTTGTGGTTATTTGTTCCAGCAGCCCCAGGAGACAAGCACACAAGATGACAGAGAAAGATCATCATTCCAACAGTCACCCCCTGACTTCCCCTACACAAGCTTCTGCTTCACCCTGCAGCGTCCTTAGTTCCAGCCTACTGTGGGTATTCATGGGTATTCGCTACCACCACCCACCCCGTCCTTCCCTTCCATCCAGCCAGGCCCCACCCCAGCGCTCCAGGGTGGGGAGTTCCCCCCATCCCTTCCCCAGCCACCCCGCCCTCACCCACCACACCGTGTACCAGACAGAACTACCATTCTGTCTGCTGTGTCTCTCCACTCAGAGGAATTCTAAGCACCTGGAGGCAAAGAACCTGTAATGACCCCCTCAATACACAGACTTGAATGCATAAGATGTCATTGATATTTGCTAATTGACTAATAATTTGGATTGCCTGTAATTACTATAACAACCATTTATGAAGTGCCTATTTTGTGCCCAGAACTAGGCACACCAAATAATCATAATAATAATAATGGCCATTACATTTTACCAACTGTTATCATGTGCCAGATACTGTGTTATGCACTGGAAATGTGTTATTTTACTTATTTCTCACCATCATATTATTATCTCCTCTTTATAGATGAATAAGCCAGGCTAAGAGAGGTTAAGAAGCTTGCTTGATGTCACCCAGCTAGAAAGCCTCAGAGCCAGTGTTCAAGTCCAGATCAGGCAGGCTATCAGTTTTGTGCTCTAAGTAGGGCATTCTGGGGGGGATATTCAAAGTCTTTCAAATGGTCATTTTCTTGGCCACTGTCTTAAGGTACCTCAGTCTCTCAAACATTTAGGGTCTTCCATAAGCAATGTGAATCCAGGTATACCAGCTAAATGTAAGACAGTCACAATTCCAGGACCTGAAATCAACCTAATTGGCCACTGGGTGGCACCAAAAAAGTGTGTCTGAGACACAAAAGCCAGCAGACCAGGGTGGTTTCCAGCTCCTAGAGGTTCTTAAAGGTGAACTGTCATGAACAGGGAGGCAAAGTCACCCAAAAGAAATTAAGCCAGTGTTCAGAGAAATGGATTAGAAAACATCTTTCCTCAGGTGTCCAATGCTGGTGGAAAAAGATAGCAATAAACCCACATGCTTGTGTTTCAGTTAGAAATCATAATCCAGAGAAACGCAGACTGAATACATCTGTTTACCAGGAGCACGCAGAAATCCCTGTGGGTGCTCCAAGAAAAGAAAAATTATAGCCACAATCGCCAACAGTGAGGCTGTCCAAACACCTTAACAAGTCCTTGTTGAAACAGCATCTCTTAAATGATTCAGCTGCCTCTTAGCCAAACACATAGCAACAGCCATAAATACACTATAATTAACATCACACGCAGAGCAAGGAAAACTTTGAAAATATTTCATTTAACATCTCAAAGGAGTCATAGATATTCTTCCCCATGAGTGAGGACATTGTCAAATTATTTATCTAGAGCCAGCTGTGAATTCGCCGAGTTGTAAGATATCTACAGGTTGCTATGTGCTTCACAGGAGCAACAATAGCTTATTGGGCAACTGAATTCACTGGGCTGGAGACCTGGCTGCAGTCCAGGTCGCCATGTCCTGCACCGCTGCTACTCGGAGTGTGGTCTGTGGAGTGCTGCCCATCTGTGATCTGTTTGCTGCCACTCCATGAGGAGATAAGTGCAGAAAGTGGGAGTGAGATTTAGAAATTTGTATGGCAATTTGATAGCCAAGGCTGTGATCAGGTTCAACAGAGCCAGACCTGTAGGGATGTTGCAAACTTGTGGGTGAGTCATTTGTGGCAAGAGTTATGAACTAGTCCAGCACAGTAAGCACTTCATCTAAAACCAATTGCAAATTAAATCAAACTGGCCCTCCACCCCATGGAGTTTGAGAAGCACCATCCTAGGAACCGCAGGCAGATTATTCGACCCTTGTCCATCCAGTTCCCAGCCTTAATAAGCAAAGAGCCTGGTAGTCAAGGGTGTGGGCTTTGGAGACAGAACTAGATTCAATCTCCTCTACTAACTACCAGCTATGAGGCCTTAGGCATGTTACTAACCTTTTGTACCTTTCGTTTCCTTAGTCATAAGATGTGGCTAATAATATTTGCTTTATAGAGTCTTTGTGAGAATGACATGAACCCAGATAGGTGTGGTGAGACATAGCATCCGGGAGGTTTTCATGCCTCTTTCTCAATCTGTCTCTCTCTGCAAATAATATTCTTTCACCTCTTTGGAGGCTTTTTGAAAAATAAAGCCCCCTCCACCTCAAGAAAACAACGTTATCAGTGCTATCTTGAGGGTTCTTCCTGACCAGTGCTCTAAATATAATGTGTCAAGATCTCTTATGAAGGGAGGACAGAATTCTAGATTAGTGAACAGAAGAAAAGAGAAGGCCTAGAGGTAAGGAGGGGAGTAAAACGGGAAGGTAGGATTGCTCTTGGACAAAAAGGAGTCTTGAGACATGATAGGAGAGGAAGTGAAGGACACAGAAGGCTGAGGGACAAGAGACCGATTCTGGAGGAAGTTTCCAGAAGAGAGCAGACCTCTGTCCTGGAAGAAGGGTGCACCAGGCCTAGAGCTCCTGGGAGCAGCCTGGTGGAGTGCTCAGAGCCACAGGTGAGCCCACCTCCCCTCGCTTGCCCACGGCTGTACCAATCCTCCCTCCCTTTTTTCCGGAAAGTCCTTCTGGCAGCATACAGCAGCCACTGCATCCAGTAACCCACCTGCTGTGTGCATGCGGCCCATCCAGACACATCACCTTGCTGTCTCCATCTTATCCCGACTTCAATAAGTAATATCTGAATACCTACTATGTGCCAGGCATCATTCTCACACTTGAGGTCCAGCAGTCCACGCAATACAGTCTCTGCTGTCCTGGAGCGCATGTCTAGAGATAGTGGGGAGATACCTACTATGTGCCAGGCATCATTCTCACACTTGAGGTCCAGCAGTCCACGCAATACAGTTTCTGCTGTCCTGGAGCGCATGTCTAGAGATAGTGGGGAAGAAAATGCCAAATAAATGGCAATTCCCCTTGCACAGGATAGTGGCATATTGCACATTGCTTCAGCTTAGGCAGTGTGCTGTAGGAGTGTATACTCAGCTTTACACTCTAGGGCAGGGCTTCTTAGACTGAGGCTCTGTATTGCTAGGTCTAGGGCTCACAGACATCTGAAGCCCATTGTACAGACTGGGTCACAAACCCTTCACACACAGGTTTACAAGCCAGGTAATAGGAAAAGATACTGGGAGCCATGGGTAAAAAATTAATAGACCTTATTCAGAGCTAGGAGCAGCCACCCTAGTGGCCTCCTGGAGCATCCTGAGAAGTGCCATGTATCAGAGCCGTTAGTTCTTTATACTTAGGTCCATAACCCAGGACACCTGGGTGCCCATACGCAATTATATTAGATAGTAACCAAGGAACACCTGAGCGCGTGTGGATATTTACAGCAAATGCTTGGCAAGATTCTGAACATCTGAGGAGTCCTGACCATTTTCCTATATTTTCCCTACAGGTTCAAAGAGAGAATTCAGGGGAGTTTGTGAACTTGGATGGTGAAAAAATTATGTCTTTATTTTTGCTAACCTCTAACTAAAATTTAGCGTTTCCTTCAAATGTGAATACACACACCACAAAATTTCCTGTGACTTTGTAACCAATAGAAGTTACAGCTATTTTTATATCACATTACAACTTGCAGAATTTCAAAATATTTATGCTCATCATTTCTCCGAATTTATGGGAGTTATTAGACCCCGCTACCAGACCTTAATATTTAATGCATTTATAAAGAAGCACATACATTATTACATCACATGTATTTGTTTTTCAAAATTTTGATAACTGTATTTCAATATAATTGGTTTCCTCCTGTGTATTTTCTATTCATTTATGAACATCAGTGGGTTTTACTAGCTGGCCAAAAGGGTTCAAGGCACAGAAGAGATTAAGAACCCCTGTCTACGGCCTGCTGTTAGTTAACATCTGAAGGGCCTTAATCAGGAGTGCACTCTCCAGGAACTGCTAGTTAGCACATGAAAGACTCCAATTAGGCACTCACACCCCAGCGCCTGCAGCAGCTCTTCCAATGTGGCTGTCTTGATCAGTGGAGAAGTTAGCATGGATATCAAAAGCAGATTTTCATTGGTGAAATAAACAGTACTCAATAAATGTGGAAAGGATGGAAATATCATACAGGCACATATGAACAGGAATATAACAAATTAGTAAAGCCAGAAACTCTGACTTGATCCTGTGTTCAGATATTTTAAAAGGGATTCCAAGAGAACGGCTTAGGTATCTTGCCTCTCTTTTCTAGACTAGTGTCTCATCTCCAGTTGAAGCTTTCCTGCAAGATATTTTAGAAGCTCCTCGTGCTGAGGTTGGGCTTCCACAAGCCAACAGAGTTAAGTTTGAAGACTTTTTCTGCTTGCTTTGCCACTCGATACTTCCATGTGTGGCAGAATTCCACCTGAGACCTGCTTCCCTTGTAATATACTACCTGGTAGCCAGGGGGTACAAAGGAAGCTATGGAAATAAAATAAGACCACCTAAATAAGAACACACAGGAGCTGTTTATTCAGAACTTGCTATAGCAAGGTGGCCAGCCACCATCACTTGCATTCACAGAGACTCAAAGGCTACAGGGCAGAAAAGAGGGAGGTTTCAGGTGTGCTCTGATGGCAAGTTGTTGGCATGGGTGTTGGGAAAATACAGGAAAATGGTCAGGGCCCCTCAGATATTCAGCATCTTGCCAAGCACTTGCTATAAATATCCACATATGCCCAGGTATTCCTTGGTTACTACCTAATGTAATTGCGTGTGGGCACCCAGGTGTCCTGGGTTATGGACCTAAGTATAAAGAACTAACGGCTCTGATACATGGCACTTCTCAGGATGCTCTGGGAAGCCACTAGGACCACTGCTCCTAGCTCTAAATAAAGCCTACTAATTTTTTACTCACAGCTCCCAGAACCTTTTTCTATTACCTAGCTTGTAGATCTGCGTGTGAAGGGTTTGTGATCCAGTCTGTGTAACAGGCTTGAGCCATCTGTGAGCCTTAGCCCTAGCCTGACAATTGGCGTAGTCTGCAGCAGGATTCTGAACAAGTACGGGAGCTAAAAGCCCCTTGGGAGAAGGAGAAAATGTGGCTAGTCTTGAATATGTTCTGCCCCATGGCCACTTTCCTGTTGACCAGGATCTGGTTGCTGCTCACTACATTGCAAGTCAGCATAGACCAGGCACTCCATGAAGAAGTGCGGCCTCGAAATATGCAGTGGAGAGCCCCTTGGGAAGGGGGAGGAAATGTGGCTATCGTTGAGAATCTGGTGCCCAATGGCCACTTTTCTGCTGATCGGAGCCTGGCTACTCCTCACTATATTACAAGCTGATCGAGATTTGAAGAAAGCAGAGCTGTTGGAAGTGCAGATAATTGTCCTGGAGGATGACATGCAGCAACTGGCCATCCCTGCCTCTCACACCAGGGAGGACAACGAACCCAGTGATGAGTTGGGGAGACAGTGGGTCTCCAGGCATGACATGTTGTATGCCAGAAAATGAAACACAAGCAGTCTATAGGACCAGGTGGACAATCAGTTGGTGATCCATAGGTGACCAAATTCACTACCTATGTCCCATATACCCAGGTTGAATTAGTTGACTTGGGGAGACAGTTCTAGCAGAAAAAGGGGGAGCCCCTAGCTGCTTGGCTGCTGTGGTTATGGGATCTAGGGGTGGATAGTGTGTGATATGCTCTGGTGAGGAGGTGGAAAAATTGGCCTCCATCACTGTGCAGCCATCCCTGAGGCAGTGGCTACAGAATAGCTGCAGATATGCACAAGGGCCAGGTAATCACTCCTTAATGGACGGGGTGAATGCAGCTGCCTGAACCATGTGGGCAAATGCTGGAGAACTGCCCAAGACCATGAGTAAATGGCAGACGTATACTGAATTGGTTCAAGTAATTCAGGAGCTGGGGATGTGGCAGTCCATGTTTAATGTGAAAACCTGTGGCCCAGATGATGGAAGTTTTACAGGCAACATGAGAGACATAGTGCTGCGGAATGCCCCATCCATGTCCTTTGGGTCACTGATGGCCATACTGGCCCCATACATTGGTCATCCTATACATGAGGTAACAACTATGATAGCCAGCTTGGGTGAAGTAGAGGAGAAAAGACAAGCAAAAGATATCTGGAAGGCGGCTGTATTAGCCCATTTTTGTTGCTTATAACAGAGTACACTGAACTGAGTGATTTATAAAGAAAATGAAATTTATTACTTACTGTTTCTGAGGCTGGGGAGTCCAGAGTCCATCTGGTGGTAGAGACAGTGACCCAGGGGTCTCACATTGCAAGATGGTGGAAGCAGAGAGAGCAAGAGAGACAGACTCTCCTCTTCTTTTAAAGCTTTTAGAACCACGCCCCTGACCACATTTTTAATCCATTCACTACTGCACAGTCCTACAATCCAATCACCTCCTCAAGTCTCCACCTTTCAATTACCATAATAGGATTTCCCACCCTGTTATCAGTCACAGTGGGGTCCAAGTTTCTAATACATAAAACGTGGGGGATACAATTCAAGCTTCAATGAGTTTTGGGGGGACATAATTCAATCCATTATAGTGGCTAAGACCCAACCTCCAAGAAATGATCGGGATTTCATCCTGAGGGGACCAAGCAAGACTAGCCATAAGCATATGTGGCTTGACTTGCTTGCAGCAGGGGTTGATAGCAAAAAAATTGACCGGCAGCCAAATGCAGTCCTGTTTGCCTTGTGGCAAGAGTTATGGGAATTGGGACATGAGAAAGAAGTGACTCTTTTTCATGTCACAGGACACCTCCTCTAAGCCAGTCCAGGAAATGATGAAGCCAATGCCTTGGCTAAGGTAAGATAGCTGGAGAGAGCCCCAGATACTGATGTAGCCCAGTAGTTACATCAACAAATGCAGCAAGCTGGCAGCAAAGCCATGTGGATGGCAGCTCAAAGATGGGCCCTGCCTATAAAGTGGGAAGATGTAGTAAATGCCTGTCATGTTTGTCCAGTATGTGCTCAAGATAGTCCACACCCCTGGTGGGTGCCCCACACAGATGGGCAAATAACTTGAGGGAGGGTGCCCTTAACTCGATGGCAAGTGGACTTTATTGGACCACTGCCAAAGTGAGAGAATTTCAGATACATCTTCACAGCTGTTGATAGGGCTCCTGGTCTCCTGTTTATATGGCCTTGTAAGGCCCCAGACCAGGTAAACACTGCGAAGGCACTGAATAGCATTACGGCCATGTATGGCCAGCCTGTAGTCATAAAGAGTGACAATGGAACCCACTTTACTGAACATGAGGTTCAGAAGTGGGCTTCCCAGTTGCCTAATCGGCGGAAGTTACAAGTGCCATATCATCCCCAGGCAGCGGAAATGACTGAACAATACAATAGCCTTTTAAAAAAGGGACTAAAGCTATCTGCCCAACCCCCATCCCTGAAGGGGAGGACATGGTGGTTATGGCCAACAGTCAGAATTCTAAATGATAGACGACGCCGCAAGGGTGGGCCCTCTCCAGTGGAAGCTCTGTTGCATAGGGCCGCAGCACCTATACAACTGCAAGTTACTACCAAAGATAAGCTTTTGAAGCCAGGATATGGCAAGAATGGGAATATTCTCTTACCGGCCCCAACTTGTTTACAACAAGGACAGACAGTACAATGGGAATGGCCTTGGAGAATAGAAGCCCCCCATATACGCTGGGTAGGTCTAATAGGGTCTTGGGGGAAAGGATTAGAAGAAGGCTTGCAAGTTTCACCTTGTGATGAGTACCCGGCCTCCTCGAGTAAATGTAACATGGCCGGGTACAGATAAGTGCTCTGTTCCAAAAGGCACATTTGTATTATCATTATGGCCAATTATGAGTTTCCCTATACTGTTGCATGTAGAACCTACAGATCCAACAGTATTAGCAGAAAAAGTATGGTATCATAAACCAGGTAAGGTACCTATTTCTGCAACCATCCTTTCTCAGGAAGGCAAACTGGCATGTATCTTACCAGAGGGGCGAGAACTCTGCCTATTGATACCAATAACTCTTCTGTCTTTTTGCCCATAGTGTTCTGGCTGTGGGTACCAGAGTCAACTGGGTACATATATACGTTTGTGTGACCAATATGTCGGCTCCATCAGTATGACTACAGAATTCCTATGGAAAATCACACCAAAATGGATATGAATGGCTAATAGTTGAAAGGACAGAACTACAGGACAAGCCTTAAGAACTACCGTTATGGCATATTTAATAGACAATAGGATATATGAATGTAAAAGGGTCATTTATCCTCGCTAAGGGAACATCACGGAAGAGTCTGAACACGTAGAGTGTACAGCAAGGATATCTGAAGGGGTGGATTGTTGCAAAAATATAGGAAAATAGTCAGGGCCCCTCAGATGTTCAGAATCTTGATATTACATACAAGATAATACATACATATTACAGCATTTGCTGTAAATATCCACATACACTCAGCTATTCCTTGGTTACTACCTAATGTGATTGTGTATGGCTACTCAGGTGTCCTGGGTTATGGACCTAAGTATAAAGAACTAATGGCTCTAATATATAGCACTTCTCAGGACACTCCAGGAAGCCACTAGGATGGCTACTCCCAGCTCTAAATAAAGCCTACTAATTTTTTACCCACAGCTCCCAGAACCTTTTTCTATTACCTAGCTCATAAACCTGTGTATGAAGGGTTTGTGACCCAGTCTTTATAACAGGCTTGAGGGGTCTTTGAGCTCTACCCCTAGCCCGACACATGGGGAAGCTGGAAGTGGGCCAACCAGACGTGGGCATCCTATGTGATTAAGGGTACATATATGGCTCTTCCTGGTTTGTCCTGAGTTGGAAGTGAGTTTTAAAAATAAGGAAATTGACAGTCATCGACCAAGTCCTGACCATTCTGGACTAATCAGCAATCGCTGTGCAGGTTGTAGGTCAGAGTTGTATTGTCATAAACAGCCTGTCCATTGTCCATTCATATATTCAGTCTGTCTGGACCTATAGATCTCATTTACACATAGCAGTGACATGTTAGAAATGTCTACCAAAAACAGCCTCAGGACAGTGAGAGGCTCAGCCGCACAGGTTCGTCCACACAGGCACACATGCACATAGGTGTCTCAAGCCCGATAAAGGTCTTGGGTACCTCCTAGAGTGGTGTGCAGACAACTCCTCATGCTTTTACCTGGAGCAGCTGTGGTGAATACATCTTATCCCCGAAGCTGATGCTGTGGTTAACGATACCTAATCACATAGGCAGAACTCTGGACACAGTGCCTGACACATAGTAAGCACTAGGTAAAAAACAGCTATTATTTTGGTTTTTTAAAAAAGAAGAGGAATCGGTTTTTTAAGATGGCGACAGGTCTGGAGCGGCCGTGCCAGGAGACAGCGTGACCCTGAGAAGTGTGTGCTGTGATTACCAGAGTACTATTTGCATTTCCAAGAGCAACAAAAAACGAAT
>NW_007729537.1:0-1197 GCF_000696425.1 Galeopterus variegatus | reverse complement strand
CGAATAAATCTTTGAACAACGAACCTACATCGACAAACAAGCAACAACAGGTTCGAGGTTTCAGGGCCAACACAAAAGAAGACTCCTGAGAGTGCCCAAGCCCTGCTGCGGGTTCCAGCGAGCAGCCCGAGACAACAAAGGCCAAGTAAGTCAGCAGAGATGACACAGAAACGGAATGGAAGGTGCCGGACCGGCCCAACTCTGTGAGCTCTGTGAGTCACCCCCAGTCCAGCCCCACTTGCGGGGTGAAGCCCGACTGCTCCCCGCCCGCCTGGCTCCCGCCTAACACACCAGGCTAGGCACCCGCAACAGAGCTGCCTCCATTATCTCGGGTGGGGGCGGAGACGGCCGGCTGAGATCAGGCAGGCCAGCCATCTCTGCTTGGCGCGGCTTCTCACTGAGATGTGCCACTTGCTTACCTCGACACGGGGCACCCCGGGGCCTGTGGACCGGCCTACAATCCCAGTTCTCCCCGCGGATCTCTGACGGGGCTGGTAGCGTGGGGAGCCCCCGGCCAGCATCGGGAGGGCAGGGAAGAGGAGCCCACCCAGATCGTCTCTCCACCACACCCTGGGCTTCAGCCCCAGGTAAACTCCCTGTCTCTGGGAGGCAGATACCATCTCTGTGGGCCTCAGTTTGGAAGAACCCCTAACTGATTTCTGGTTGGGAGAGGGGAGCCCGGAGCGCCCTGGAGCTGCATTGAAGCTGCTGGAGAGCACTCCCAGAGGGCGCCCTGGGCAACCCGTGCTAGGGGGAGTCAAAGAGGAACTGTGTGCTGTGGGACCCTCCCCCGAGGAGCTCACACCCTGCAGTTGGAGAGACTAGACACCTTCTGGGCAGGGCAGGGCAGGGCACAGCTTTGATGTCTCAGCTGAAAGACGAGGTTTGCAGAAGACACGCCTCAGCCCTGTTCTGAGCGCAGAGTGGGGAGGGGTCTGGCAAAAGGAGGCAGAGCCTCGGAAAAATAAAATAAAATAACGATAATTACACACCCTGCGGGAACCCTTTGCAAGGCTCAACTGCCCCACCTAGTGCACACAGAGTGTGAAAACACCCTGATAGCGAGGTGCAGAACACACACAACTTACGGGACTGGCAGGGCAGTATCCACCAACCTACTAGAATTCAAACTGAAAAGAGAACAGACTTCCCACAGAGGTCCAAGACCCGAGTGAAACTCCCTGCCAAAATGAACAA
>NW_007729536.1:218009-234644 GCF_000696425.1 Galeopterus variegatus | reverse complement strand
TGTCCGTCTTCGCCCCCACCCGAGAAAATGGAGGCAGCTCTGCTGTGGGCGCCTAGCCTAGTGTGGTAGGCGGGGGCCAGGCGGGCGGGGAGCAGCCGGGCTTCGCCCCACAAGTGGGGCTGGGCTGGGGGTGACTCACAGAACTCACAGAGTTGGGCCCGTCTGGCGCGCCTCACTCCGTTTCTGCACCAGTTCCGCTGGCTTTCCTGGCCTTTGTTGACTGGGCCACTCGCCCGTTCCCGCAGCCGGGTTTGGGGGCTCTCAGGAGTCCTCCTCTGTGTCGGCCCCAAAACCTCGAACCTGCTGCCACTTGTTTGTCGATGCAGGATCGTTGTTGAAAGCTGCCATGCAGAATCTTTTAGTCGATGTAGTCCTACTTGTTTATTTTTGCTTTTGCTGCCTGTGCTTTAGGTGTCATTTCAAAAAAAGTGTCAATGTCAAAACCAGAGTCAAGGAATTTTTTCCCTATGTTTTCTTCTGGGAGTTTTAGAGTTTCAGATCTTACGTTTAAGTTAATTTCAGATCCATGTTAAGTTAATTTTTATATATGGTGGAAAACAAGGGTCCAATTTTATTCTTTTGCATGTGGATATTCAGTTTCCTTAACAGCATTTCTTCAAGAGTCTATCCTTTCCTCATTGTGTATTCTTGATGCTATTGTTAAAAATTAATTTGCCATATATGCATAAGTTTATTTTTGGCATTTTTACTCTGTTCCATTGCTACATATTTTTTCTTCTTTATGTCAGTACCAAGCTGTTATAATTATTATAGCTTTGTAGTATGTTTTGAAATCAGGAAGTGTGATGTCTTTATCTTTGTTCTTGCTCAAGAGTGATTTAGCTATTTGGGGTTTTTTGTGGTTTCATATAAATTTTAGAGTTTTTTTTTTTTTTCTACTTCTGTGAAAACTGCTATTGGAATTTTGATAGGTATTGTATGGAATCTGTAGATCTCTTTAGTTAGCATGGACACTTTGACAATTTGACAATATAAATTCTTCTTACCCACGAACATGTATTATCTTTCCAGTTATTTGTGTCTTCTTCAGTTTTTTTCACCAACGTTTTATAGTTTTCAGTGTATAGATCTTTCACCTCCTTGATTAGATTTATTCCTAAATATTACTTTTTATGCTACTGTGAGTGGGATTGTTTTTTCAATTTCTTTACCAGATAGTTCATTATTAGAGTAGAGAAACAGAACTGATCTTTGTACATTTTTATCGTGCAAGTTATCTGAACTTGCTTATTAGTTCTAATAGCAGTTTTGGTGGAGTCTTTAGGATTTTCTCTATAAAATCATGTCATCTGTGAAAGACACAATAAACTTCTTCATTAAAAACTTGGATGCCACTTATTTATTTATTTATTTGTCTATCTATCTATCTATCTGTCTGTCTGTCTGTCTGTCTGTCTGTCTGTCTGTCTGTCTATCTATTAATTTATTTATTTATGCATGCCTAATTGCTTTGTGTAGGATTACCAGTACTGTGTTGAGTAGAAGTGGAGAGAATGGGCATTCTTGCTAAGTTTCAGATATTTTGACTGTTAGCTATGAAGTCTAATGTTATCTTTGGGTTTATCGTATATGGCTTTTATTATGTTGAGGTATATTCCTTCTATATCTATTTTGTTGAGTTTAGCATTTTCCAAAAATACAATATATTGTCCTTAACTATACTCACCATGCTGTACAACAAATCTCTTGCATTTATTTCTCCTATTTAACTGTAATTTTGTATCCTTTGACTAACATCTCCCCAAACTCCCCTCCCCTTCCCAGCCTCTAGTAACCACCATTCTAATCTCGACTTCTATGAGATTAATTTTTTTAGATTCCACATATGAGTGATATTATTTAGTATTTGTCTTTCTGTGTCTGGCTTATTTCACTAATATTCTCCAGGTTCATCATGCTGTTGCATATGACAGGAATTTCTTATTTATTTATTTTTTATGGCTGAATAATAGTCCATTGTGCATATATACCACATTTTCTTCATCTATTTATCCATAGATAGTCACTTATGTTGATTCATTATCTTGTGCATTATATTGTGAAGAGTGCTGCAATAAACATGGGCATTCAGATATCTTTTGAACATACTGATTTCGTTTCTTTTGTATATATATAAACAATAGTGGGATTGCTGGATCATATGATAGTTCCTTTGCTTTGCCAAAGCTTTTAAAGTTGATCTAATCTATTTGTCTATTTTTGCTTTTGTTGCCTGTGTTTTGAAGTCATATTCAGGAGAGCGATTTCCCAGAAAAATATCATGGGGTTTCCCCCCTATGTTTTCTTCTAGTAGTTTCATAGCTTTGGGACTTACATTTAAGGCTCTAATACATTTTGAGTTAATTTTTTGTATATGTGTGAGATAGGGGTCTAATTTCATTCTTCTTCATGTGAATAGTTATCCCAACATTATTTATTGGAAAGACTGTTCTTTCCTCATTGCATGTTCTTGCATTTTTGTCAAAAATCAGTTGGCTATGAATGCATGGATATTTTTCTGGCCTTTATTCTGTTCCATTAGTTTATGTGTCTGTTTTTATGCCAGTAGCATGCTGTTTTGGTTACTATAGCTTTGTTGTATACATTGAAGTCAGGTCGTGTGATGCCTCCCGCTTTGTTCTTTTTGCCTAAAATTGCTTTGGCGATTTGAGGTCTTTTGTGGTTTCATACAAATTTTAGGATTTTTTTTTTCTATTTCCATGAAGAATGTCAGTATTTTGAAAGGGATTGCAGTGAATCTATAGATCACTTTGGGTTGTATGGGCATTTTAACAATATTTTTCCAATCTATGAACACAGGATGTCTTTTCATTTATGTGTGTGTCTTCTCATATCATGTGTAGAGGTCTTTACCTACTAGATAAGATTTATTCCTAAGCATTTTTGAAGCAATTATAAATGGGAATGTTTTCCCGATTTCTTTTTCAGATGGTTTACTGTTAGTGTATAGAAACACAACTGATTTTTGAATGTTGATTTTGCATTCTGTAATTTTACTTAATTTGTTTATTCTAACATTTTTTTGATTGAATTTTTAAAGGGTTTTCTATGTATTAGGTTCTATTGTCTGCAAACAGGGACAATTTAACTTTTTCCTTTCCAATTTGAATGCCTTTATTTCTTACTCTTGCCTAAATGCTTTATCTAGGACTTCCAGGAGTATAAATAGATGAAGTGAGAGTGGGCATCCTTGTCTATTTTCAGATCTTAGAGGAAAAGCTTTCAACTTTTCCCCACTTGTTATATTAGCAGAGGGTTTCTCATATATAGTCTTTATTATGTTGAGGTACATTTCTTCTATATCTAATTTGGTAAGGGTTTTTATCAAGAAGGGATGTTGAATTTTGTTCAATACTTTTTTTGCATCTATTTAAATAATCAAATGTTTTTTGTTCATCCTGTTAATGGGATGTATCATGTTTATTGATTTGCATATGTGGAACCATCTTTGCATCCCTGATAGGAATCCCACTTGATCATAGTGAGTGATCTTTTTAATGTGTTTGTTGTTGAATTTGGTTTTCTAATGTTTTGTTGAGGATTTTTGTACTTAAGTTCATCAGGGATATTAACATGTTTTGTTTTTTTGGTGTGTCTTTGTCTGATTTTGGTATCAAGGTAATACTAACCTTATAAAATTAGTTTAGAAGTACTCCCTTTTCTTCAATTTTTTTTGGAAGAGTTTGAGAAGAATTGGTATTAGTTCTTTAAATATTTACTAAGATCCAGCAATGAAGTCATCTGGGCTTTCATTTGATGGGAGAATTTTTTTTTTTCCTAATTCAATATCCTTACTTGTTGCTGCTCTGTTTAGATTTTCTATTTTATTATAATTTAATATTGGTAGGTTGTATGTGTCTGGAAATTTGTTCATTTCTTCTACATTATCCAATTTGTTGCCATATAATTGTTTATAATAGTCTTGTGATCTTTTTTATTTCTGTGGCATAGTTGTAATGTTTCCTTTTTGACCTCTGATTATTTTCTTTTGAGTCTTTTTTTTTAGTTAGTCTAGCTAAAGGTTTGCAAATTTTGTTCACCTTTTCATAAAACCAACTCTTCATTTTGTTGATTGTTTCTATTGTTTTTCTAGTCTCTATTTCATTTATTTCTGCTTTGATCTTTATTGTTTTTTCCTATTGACTGGGTTTAATTTGTTAAATTTGTTGAATTCTCCTGATTTTCAAAGTTTAAAAAACCAACCTTCCCTTTTGCCATATAAGGCTGTGAAAGCCCAGTAGGTTTGTTTCTGGCCAAGATGACAGAGCTTTCCAGGGGCAGAGCTGGATAGAGGACAGTCCAGGTTGCTGGACTCTCACTTCAGTGCCCTTTTAACTATGATAGACTGTTCAGACTAGGAGTCAGTTCTGAAAGCATTTTCATTTTTATACCAGTGTCTAAGTACTGTCTAGGGACATCAAAATTAAAAGCCTCTATTTTCTGGCTAACCTGTGCAGTTTTCCTGAAGAAGAAAGGAATGCAAAGAGAGAGGTAAAAGATGCTGGGTTTGGGGAAGATGCTAGGTTCCAGCTGAAATGTGAGCAAAGATTTTATAATTTAGCATTGGTTCAATTATGAGTTCTGTTTCCTGGCATTTTTGAGAACAGACTTTTTCAGTTCATGGCTATAAAAGTGCTCATCCCTGAGGTGCTACTCTTCCTAAATATCAACAACAATAATCCTGTCATTTGATGAAAAGTTATATGGGTCAGGTGCTATTCTCAAGGCTTTAATGTATGTATTTTCTCATGTTTCTGTTTTATGAAACATCTTGTGACATAAATATTATCCAAGTGTTAAGGATGAGGAACCTAAAGGTCTACCAGCTTCATGAATTTGCCCAAGTTCTCAAAGACAGCAAGCTGAAGAACCTGGTCTTGAACTCTGGCTGTTTGCCCTCAACACTCAGGCTCTTAGCAACTGTGCTATATTGCCTTATTCTTTGTCTTGCTAAAGAAGAAAATTCCTCAACAGACAACTAAACACAAAACTTTGTAAACTTCTTTTAAGTCAAATACTACAATACTAGATTCTTATAATATTTATTTCATTGTGGCTTAAGTAATTTTTGACAGAGAATCTGAATGAGAGTAGGAAGTGCAGAGCAGATCCCTAGGTACGTGCACTAATTAAGGGTTGGCAGCTGTGAAAACCATATCCCCAAGCCAGTGCAAATTGGAATACAGAATCTCTGTTCTGCCTGAATTGTTTCAGGAGCACTGATCTTACTGGAAGAGTGAGAAAAATAATAAATATTCAATAACCAATAGAAATTCCAGCTTTTCCCTGATACCAAACACAAGTTTGCCCATAAACTTCCTCCCTTTAATAATTGACAATGATATTTGATTCTCACAATTTTTACATGAATTAAGAAAACCATCACCACCACAATAATAAATCCCAGGGAGTAGTTAAGATAAACAATGGATTGAGAATCTTAACATTTGAGAAAATGCTCAAATAATTTGTTTCTATCTCAAAAGTTTCTGGTATTTTTCACAAGGCCTAATATGGAATATGTGCACAAAACATTAAAATAGCACATGTCTGCTACCTCTTGTTTTCCAGTAAGAAGAGTATTTTTACCACCACTCTTAATCTTATTAAAAAATATGTTAATGTGCTATCTTGAATAAAGGACTGCAGTATCTCAATATCTGTTTTCTAAACAATTACACCTTGTTCTGGAAAATATATGTTTACTGAAAATTAAGAACATAAAGAATGATTAAATAAGCAGAAGACAATAGATAATGATAATTCCCTTACTTGGACATGACTAGACATAACATTAACTGACTTTTTCCTATTGAATACTATGCCTTCCCCTGTTAAATATGTGAAAAATATACCATATTAATTACTAAGCCAATAGACCAAGAGAGCAGAAGCAACTGCCACCCACATATCAGATTTTCAGTGTCACTCACGAGCATTTTAGAAGAGCTGGTGTTATACTGCCCTTAATGCCTGACTCTTCCAATACCTAGTATAATGCTTCAGCATAGAATAGATATTAACATCTCAGCTTGACTATGTAGTTTTCTCAGCAAGCTATTTTTTGGGGCTCAAAGAATATAATTGTTTCATGAAATGTTGTTAAAGTTGAATTTTTCTGAAAACTGTAGAAAAATGGAACTTTTTAACAGGTGAGACAGCTTTAGACAAAATATTCCCAAAACAATTATTTTGTAAATGGTTTGTTCCTTGCTGATTAAAACATGCTTGCTATGAACTGTCTGGAGATGTTCT
This sequence comes from Galeopterus variegatus, assembly GCF_000696425.1. Taxonomy (NCBI): domain Eukaryota; kingdom Metazoa; phylum Chordata; class Mammalia; order Dermoptera; family Cynocephalidae; genus Galeopterus; species Galeopterus variegatus. The sequence continues at coordinate 228,368 of NW_007729536.1, read as the reverse complement.
TTAAACAAAATCATGCTTGATTACAACATAATTGTAGAACAAATTCAGTATTTTACAATTTAAGAAATATGAATAAAAAGTTAATATTCTGAAAAAGATTTTGTTATTTACCAGAAAATCAAATCAGCAGGTGTCTAGGTGTACAGCTGCTGTTCTGCTGTCCTTACAACAAGAAATATTACACATAAAGTATTGTGACCTCTCATGGTACATGGCCCAAGCACACTAGTGATTAGAAGGCAAGCTGTCAGCTCCACACAGTCATCTCGTGCCTCTCTTATTTGTATAACATGTTTGGCCGAAGATACTAATGATTTCCATAAGTAAATATACCAGTTATGTGGAGGGAGGTGCAACATGACTTTAGATACTTTATGTATTCCTAAAGTATTCCGTTATGTGTTTCATTAGCTCTTAGGAAGTACTAGATATAAAAACCAAACTAAGTCTTTCCAGGATGTGGAACAACTGGAACACCCATACATTGCTGGGGTAAACTGGTATAATCTCTTTGAAAAACTGTTTGGCAATGTTTATTACAGCTTAACATATGCATAACTGGTGCAGTCCATGCCATGGCAGGATCCTAAAGGAATCAGCATGGGCTGCCCTCTCAGAGTTGGCAACGCCGCCGGAGGGAGAGCTGTCAGCAAGGCCACAGCTATGAGCACTTGCTGCAACCAGAAGGGCTGCCTGCCTCGGCTTCGTGGTACTGCTTTTACTCTCTCTTTCGATATTTTAGTTAGCGTGGCAGTTCTCTGAATTCCCAAAAGATTATAAAAATAACACAAATAATTATGCGGTCATTGAACTAAACATTCCCACAGAGGATCTGAGTAAATTGGACAATTTAAAATTATCCCCTTATGATAAATTGACCAACCCAACATATGTTCCAAAAGCACCGCTCATGACTATATATGAGCTGCAGCCTAATGTAGGTTGGCAAACATCATTTACTGGAGGTTATATAAGAGAATGGTTGGCATTAATGAGAAATTACATGATTGGGACAAATTAATTGTATGGGAACGAAACAGTAGAACCCCCTTTACTTGGTGGTTTCCAGTTTTAAACAAATTATTAAGAATTAGATATTGGGATAAAAATATATGCCATAAAATTATTAAACCTGCAAAATTAGACCTAAGAGGCAAATGTAACTGGTTTTGTGAGGGATGGTGCTGTGTGCAAGGACACTTTAACATTTAGATCAAGATTACAGGGCCACAGCCAATGCATAACCTCAAGATGTGCATGATAATGCTTCTCAAATATCCACTGTTCTTTTTCCATATGAACAGTAGGTTCATTCCATTAGAACATAAAATCATTACACCCCCATTAGAATTTAAATGTTAACATTGTTCCTTTTAGCAAATTTGTACTTACATTTAGCAATAGACATAGGTCATATGATAGTACTGTCTATCGCTTTGCAACTGCAATATCCCACCCTGTTAATAGGGTAGATATTAACCATAGCTTGCCAACCGGAAAAGGTCACAGGTTAACTTCAGGACAATGAGAAGATGGTCCTGATCTGATAAACTGATACCAAAAGGAGGAAGCATGAGCTAATCACCTGAGACATGCTAACGAAGAAAAAAAAACTGGCTTCCCCTGTCCTTTTTAAATTATTAATTCAAGCTTGTTGATGTAATAAAAATAGTACCCAAAAACCCCCTGCAGAGAAAAATCTAAATAAAAGGCATTGTCTCATGCTCTACTGTGCTCCAGCTACAACATGCTGACAGCCGGCAGAGAGAGAATGTGCATATTGATGCATTGAGGTCTCTGTCTGTGTTATTTTCGCCGGCTTCTTCATCCCTCTTTCAAGGCCCCCAAACTTGACTGGAGCTCGTCTCCCGCACATAACCTATGACTCAGCAATTTTACTCCTAGGTATATACCCAATAGAGATGTGCATTTATGTGTGTGTGCATGTGTACATGTATACACACACACATATATTATATATACTCCTTTTGTTTTCATCTAATGACATCTAGTAGAATGTTCATAGCATCATAGCCTTAAACCAAAAACTACCCTAATACCCGTTAACAGTAGAATGGATGAATACGTTGAGGTATATTCATACAATGGACAGCAATAAGAATAATTGAACTACAACCACACAATAATAGGGATAAATCTCAAACATAATACTGAATGAAAGAAGCCAGGCACAGAAGAAAACATACTGTATGGTAGCATTTATTTAAAGAACAAAAATAGGTATAACTAATCTATGCTGTTAGAAGTCAGGATAATGATTGCCCTTGGAGGAGTAGTGACTGGAAAGGGGTCTGAAGGCAGACTTCTAGGACTTCTCAGTCTGAGTGGTGGTTTCATGGGTGTGTTTATGACAACTCATCAAGTTCACACTCATATGAGCTTTTCACTATGCATAACACATTTTGATGCTAACAGCAACATCAGGAAGACAGGCTGTAACTGAACAGGCAGAAAACTTGTTCTCTTGTTTTCTGTGTATTATGTTACCATAATATTTTTTTCATAAATATTGGGTAAAGACCAATAAATATTACTTGGTAAAACACAATGACTCTGAAATTTCTCGAACCTATTGCATTGAGAAAAAAAATTTTAGATTTACTAATATCAGAAAATCAATTAGGCACCAATTTGAGTATTACCTGAGATTTGATCTATACTTTTTTTGTCACTCCTTTATTTGGTTGTCATGGCCCATTTAGATTTTGATATAACTCAAAATGAAAAAAAAACACTGGTCAGTCTGTTGAGCTGAGTATTTTAACTAACATACCATGGGAAGCATGCAGTGTTCTAGCTTAAGGTTAGAGGAGAAGGTCAGAATAATTCTACAACTGATGTCTGCCCCCCCCCCCCGCAGTATAATACCACATTCATATTCTCTCAATTCCACCCTTCTCTCATGCCAATGCCAGCCCTAAAGGACAATTACCAGTACAATCTCCATAAAACACAAAACTGAGCACATTGCCCTCGTGCTTAAAGTCATCAAATAGTTGCCTGTGTTTAGGCCTCTGCCTACCCTTGACCACGATTCTCTCCCTTTAATCCTTGCTTACTCCTGTAGCCATCCATACTGGCATTTATTTTGGTTTCTTAAGCTGGCCGAGCTGTTTGCCATCTGTAGGTCAATGCACCAAGTGTTCCATGTACTGGGATTGTTCCTTCTTCGGATCTTCCTGGGCCGTCTCCCCATTGAAGAGTCTGTTTATTGGCCAGCTCTCTAGAGGTATCATACCTGAATCCCTGACTACCTGCTTTTTAAAGATCTTCCTCAATTGTTTATTGTCTGTATCCTTCACCTCCTCACTTGTCCGATGGAACAAAGATCAAAGAAACTAGTGTTTATTTCCTGTTGTATCCCAAGGCCTAGAATAGTTAGTATGTAGTGAGTACTTAAAAATTTGTTAAATATATGAACATGGTATGATAAACATTGTGAGAGGGAAATGTTTCTGCTGCTTGTCTTTTTGGAGTTCTTCTAACAAAACTATTTGGATTCCTAAAGTTTGTAGACTCTTGGGCATCTTATGATATGTTAAATCCTCATGTACTTCCATTGGTAAGCACAGATGTGGCAAATATACCATGTAGGATTATTTTTTGTGTGTACCCTAATTATACCCTTGTTTATGGGAGGCAATAACAAGACTCAAGCAAGAGTACTCCCAAACAGAGGAATCTGTATGCTCTTAGTTGAGAGCTAATGGAAATAGAAGAGATATGAGCTACCACGTTAACCTAGTCAGTAGTTAAGCTATGAGGGGAATGTTAGATCCCCATTAAAACTGGGAAAATGTGGTTGATTGAAAAGATTTTTGTTTTCCATAAAAGGCACTCTATATAATTAACTTCATTTCTCATCACTAAGCATACCCTTAGAACTGATGTAGACATTAAAAAATTTAGAGAGTATAAAATGTGATGGTTTTACTGTCTCGGTTTTGAATTGTGCTTTGCTTGTATTTACTGTTCAGCACTGATTGCCTAGAAGACCAACTGCACTCTGTTTTGGGTTTGCAGGTGTTGATAAAACATGCCATATGAAATACGTGGTATACACAAGGGGATGGAGTAAGCCTGTGCTGAATGGCCAGGACTGGGTGTCTTGCCCTCTTCTGTTTCTATAAGCTGCATCTTCCAGGATACGCTTGTAGAAATCTTTGGGACTAGGCTCTGCTGCAATACCTTTAACACACATTTCTCATTGTGCTACAATACCTTTAACACACATTTCTCATTGTGCTGGGTATTGTTGGGTAATGCACAGGTGAAATGACATTGTCTGTGAGATAAACAGCTATCTTGGTAGCACAGGGTAGTGGTGCTGGGCATTTATGTGAACATTCTTACATGCTTGGTACTAAACTTTTGGGCTAGGGAAATGCATATGCCATGCTTCTTCTAGCATCCCCTTGGACCACTGATGATTTCATTACTGATCATATACAATGACAGATGTCACTCTCAGGTCAGACTGTCCTTAGAAAAATGCTGTTTTCTGAGTGGATGCTGAGGAGAGGTGAATATGGACTGGCCACACGTGTTTCTTTATTGCCCAGTCCACACCACTGCACACAGCCAAATGGGTGTGTCAGGCTTTTCTGAGTGGTGGGGGCAAAACAACAGCTAATACTTATGTAGTGGATTGCTGTGGGTCAGTCTTCATTTTAAGAATTTTTAATTTATTAACTTATTTAATTCTCAAGATATACCTTTACATTGATATTATTATTATTATTACAATGTTGTAGTTGAGAAAACGGAGGCAGAGAATGGTTAATAACTCTTCTAAAATTCTGGCAGTTCTAAGATGGTTCTCAAGACTGCTGCTCCCTGGGACACAAGTCCTGTGTAGACTCCTCCCCTTGACTATGACCAAACCTGTGACTATGATGGAATATCACTTCCATTATGTTACATTGCATGGCAGAAGGGTCTTTCCAAATGCAATTCAGTTTCCTATTCAGGCAACTTTGAGTGAATTAAAGTGAAATTATCTTGAAAAGTCCTGACCTACTTAGGTGAGCCCTTAAAAGAAGTCAGAGATATATAAGGCAACAGAGATTTTCTAGGGGCCTTGAAGGAGCAAACTACAATGCTGTGGAAAGGGTGACATTGTAAGGAATGGCGTGTGGCCTCTCAGAGCTGAGAATGGCCCGCGATTTTCAGCCGGAACAAAAGAAGGGACCTCCATCCTATGACTGTAAGGAACTGAACCTACCAACAAGCACATGAACCTGGAGGAGGAGCCCATAAACCAGAAAGCAATTCATCCTGGCTCATACCTCGATGTCAGCCTTGTGAGACCCTGAGCAGAGAACCAAGCCAGGATGTGCCTGGACCTCTGACTTACAGAACTGTGAGACAATAAATGGGCACTGTCTGATGCAGCTGAGTAATTTCTTACACAACAATGGAAAATTACACACACACACACACACACACACACACACACACACACACACACACACACACACCTTTTCCCATAGTATAGGGATTTCATGAGTCAGATCTTCTGTAAATGACCCATTTTCTAATCTTGCTTCTCAATACTCCTCCCCAAGCCTCTTTATGAAAGTGCGGAGGCATTTCTGACTTCTGCCATGCAGTTTTCTCACTCATCATAGCCTCACTATCCTCATCTCCATAACTTTCAGGCGGTTCGTTTTCTCAAGTATGAATAAATTGATCTAGAATTACCTGACTTCCGGATGTTCTGACTTGTTTGGGGGTGAGCCCCGCCAGTTTGAAAAGGTACGCATGCGATTTTATTTTAAAATGTCCTGGTCATTTTTATTATGTAGTCATGGTGGAGAATCAGTCGTCTAGAATCAACGTTCCATGAGGCTCCAGAAGGTGAGGCTGTGGTAGCCATTAATATGTAAAGTTCTGTTCAGGAGACAGACCAGGGGTGGGGAGCATCCGGAGCTCCAAATTCTGGCCAGCAGCATCAGATGTGGTCGCTGCTAGGAGTCTCCATCAGGGTAGGTTGAGTATATGCCTCTCGAGTCTTTCGCTCGTACAGAAGATTCAGAGGCACACAAATGACACAGTTCTGGAGAGTATGCTTTAATTCTCTGAGATGGTATATTCTAAAACTATAAGGAGGGAGAACATATTTTCCTAACCATAATGTAAAGTGAAAGACTGCCTCTCTATAATGCAATTAGTTATTATTATTATGTAGAAATTGAGTCCCTTTCTTCAGAATTGTGCTCTTGGGTTAAGGTGAGTCGCATGCCTCTTAAAAGCTATTGTTTTTACTACACAAGTATCAGTCCATTGCACAAAGATTCATATTTTCCCATTCTTTGTGTGTGGATTGGTGTGGGGAGGGAGTTGATACTATTATTTAAATTTTCAGTATTGCATATATTAATGCATATCTTGGTGTGCTCCCATTCATACATACTCTAAAGACATGTTTGCCTGTATCATCACCACTATGAATTAGGGTAAGGTATTGATTATCATTTTATTTTTATTTATTTTATTTTAACTTATCAATACACATTGTAGTAGATTTTCATGACCCTTTACTCATTCTTCCTCCCCCCTCCCCCTCTCCCCCCCACATTGTATCTGTTCACTTGTCTTAACATGTTCAAGGAATTGTTGTGATTGCTGTGTCTTCTTCCCCCCTGCCCCTATGTTTGTTTGTGTGTTTATTTATTTATTTTTAGTTCCCACAAGTGAGAATATGTGGTATTTCTTTTTCTGTGCCTTACTTGTTTCACTTAATATAATTTTGTCTAAGTCCATCCATGTTGTTGCAAATAGTTGTATTTCATTCTTCTTAATAGCAGAGTAGTATTCCATTGTGTAGATGTACCACAGGTTCCTTATCCACTCATCTGATGATGGACATTTGGTCTGGTTCCCACTCTCGGCTATTGTAAATGGTGCTGCAATAAACACTGGAGTACAGGTATCCCTTTGGCATGATGATTTCCATTCCTCTGGGTATATTCCCAGCAGTGGAATAGCTGGGTCATATGGTAGATCTATCTGTAATTGTTTGAGAAAACGCCATACCATTTTCCATAAAGGCTGAACCATTTTGCAGCCCCACCAACAGTGCAGGAGAGTTCCTTTTTCTCTGCAACCTCTCCAGCACTTATCATTCTCAATCTTTTGGATATTAGCCATCCTGATTGGGGTATCTCAAAGTTGTCTTGATTTGCATTTCCTGGATGCTGAGTGATGTTGAGCATTTTTTCATGTGCCTGTTGGCCATTCGTATATCATCAGTACCCACTCCTACTTCCTGGAGTATTTCCCCTATGTTTTCTTTAAGGAGTTTTATTGTTTCAGGATGTATATTTAATTCTTTAATACATTTTGAATTGATTTTGATGCATGGTGAGAGGTATGGGTCTAGTGTCATTCTCGTACATATGAATATCCATTTTTCCAGCACGATTGGTTGAAGAGGCAATCTCTTCCCCAGTGTGTGGACTTGCTGCCTTTGTCAAAGATCAGATGGCTACAGCTGTATGGGTTGATTTCTGGGTTCTCTATTCTACTCCAAAGATCTGTGTGTCTGTTTATATGCCAGTACCATGCTGTTTTGATTATTATAGCTTTGTAATATAGTTTAAAGTCAGCAGTGTTATGCCTCCAGCTTCTTTTATTTTGCTCTGGATTGCTTTGGCTATGTGTGGTCTTTTGTTATTCCACATAAATGTCTGGATTTTTCCATGTCTGAGAAAAATGTCATTCAAATTTTGATGGGGATTGCATTGAATCTGTAGATCACTTTGGGTAATATTGACATTTTCACAATGTTAATTCTTCCAATCCAAGAGCATGGGATATCATTCCATCTTCTTGTGTCCTCTTTAATTTCTCTCAACAGTGGTTTGTAGTTCTCTTCATAGAGATTTTTCACATCCTTGGTTAATTATATTCCTAAGTATTTTATTTTATTATTTTGGTGCCTATTGTAAATGGGCAAGATTTCTTGATTTCTCTTTCTGCATATTCACTATTAGAGAATAGAAATGCTACTGATTTTTGTGTGTTGATTTTGTATCCTGCTACTGTGCTGATATCATTTATCAACTCTAGGAGTTTTTTTGTAGAGGCTTTAGGCTGTTTGATGTATAGGATCATATCATCTGCAAACAGGGACAGTTTGACTTCATTCTTTCCAATCTGGATGCCCTTCATTTCCCTCTCTTCTCTGATTGCTCTGGCTAGTACTTCCAACACTATGTTGAATAGGAGTGGTGAGAGTGGGCATCCTTGTCTAGTTCCTGTTCTTAAAGGAAAAGCTTTCAGCTTTTGCCCATTCGGAATGATATTGGCAGTGGGCTTATCATACATGGGTTTAATTTTGTTGAGATACTTTTCATCTATACCTAACTTGTAGAGAGTCTTTATCATGAAAGAATGTTAAATTTTGTCAAATGCTTTTTCAGCATCTATAGAGATATCATATGGTTTTTGTCTTTGCTTTTATTGATGTGGTGTATCACATTTATTTATTTGTGTATGTTGAACCAACCTTGCATCCCTGGGATGAGTCCCACTTGATCACAGTGTATAATTTTCTGTATGTGTTGCTATATTCTGTTAGCTAGTGTTTTATTGAGGATTTTTACATCTATATTCATCAAGGATATTAGCCTGTAGTTTTCTATTTTTGATGTATATTTGTCTGGTTTTGGTATCAGGATGATGTTTGCTTCATAGAATGAGTTTGGGAGAATGGCCTCTGTTTCAATCTTTTGGGACAGTTTGTAGAGAATTGGTATCAGTTCCTCTTTGAAGGTTTGGTAGAACTCTGTAGTGAGCCTGTCCGGTCCTGGGCTTTTCTTTGTTGGGAACCTTCTGATAACAGCTTCAATCTCTTTTATTGTTATTGGTCTGTTCAGATTTTCTATATCTTCTTGTCTCACTTTTGGTATTTTGAATGTGTCCAGAAATTTATCCATTTCCTGAAGATTTTCAAATTTGTTGGCATATACTTGTTTATAGTAGTCTCTAATGATTTCTTGTATTTCTGAGTTGTCAGTTGTAATATCACCTTTTTCATTTCAATTTTTGTTATTTGGGTCTTCTCTCTTTTTTTGTTAGTTAGCCTTGCTAAAAGTTTGTCAATTTTGTTTATGTTTTCAAAAAACCAACTTTTTGTTTCATTGATCTTTTGTATTGTTTTTCAGGTTTCTATTTCATTTAGTTCTGCTCTGATCTTAATTATTTCTTTCCATCTGCTAACTTTGGGTTTGGGTTGTTCTTGTTTTTCTAGGTCTTTAAGGTGAAGTGTTAGGTTGTTTATTTGCCTTCTTTCCATTCTTCTGAAGTAAGCATTAAATGTGATAAATTTCCCCCTTAGTACTGCTTTTGCTGTATCCCACAGGTTTTGGTATGATGTGTCATTATTTTCATTAGTTTCAAGAAAGTTTTTGATTTCCTGTTTAATTTCTTCTCAGACCCATATGTCAATAAGTAGAATGTTGTTTAATTTCTATATGTTTGTGTAGTTTCCAGATCTTCATTTGTTATCAATTTCTAATTTTAATCCATTGTGAGCAGAAAAAATACATGAAATAATTCCAATTTTTTGAATTTGTTGAGACTTGCTTTGTGACCTAACTTGTGGTCTATCCTGGAGAATGCTCCATGTCTTGAAGAGAAGAATGAATATTCTGAAGTTGTTGGGTGGAATGTTCTGTAGATATCTGCCAAATCCAACTGGTCTAAAGTGTTATTTAGATCCTGTGTTTCTCTATTGATTTTTTGCCTTGATAATCTGTCCAATATTGACAGTGGGGTGTTCAGGTCTCCCGCTATTATGGTGCTAGTGTCTATCTCATTCTTTAGATTTAATAGTGTTCTCTTTATAAATCTGGCTACTCTGACATTGGGTGCATATATATTTATGATTGTTATGTCTTTTTGATGGATAGATCCTTTTATCATTTTATAGTGCCCTTCTTTATCTCTTTTTATGGTTTTTGCCTTAAAGTCTATTTTATCTGATATAAGAATAGCTACTCCAGCTCGTTTTTCATTTCTATTTGCATGATATATCTTTTTCCATCCTTTCACTCTTATTTTATGTGAGTCTTCACAGGTCAGGTGGGTCTCTTGAAGGAAGCAAATTGTTGGGTCCATCTTTTTTTTTTTTAATTTTTATTTTGTCAATATACAATGTATATGATTATTATGGCCCATCACCGACACCTCCCGCCCTCCTCCCTCTCTCTCCTCCCCCCCAAGAATGTCCTTTCCGTTTGCTTGTTGTAACAACTTCAAAAAAGTATAGTTGTTATATCTTCTTCCCCCCCCCCCCGGTTTTTTTTGTGTGTGTGTGTGTGTGTGTGTGTG
>NW_007729536.1:200019-217099 GCF_000696425.1 Galeopterus variegatus | reverse complement strand
GCAAATCAAAACCACACTGAGATACCATCTCACCCCAGTTAGGTTGAGTCCATCTTTTTAATCCAGTCAGTCAGTCTGTGTCTTTTGATTGGGGAATTTAATCCCCTTACATTGAGTTACTATTGAAAGGTATTGATTTACTCCTAGCATTTTATTAAGTTTTGTTTTGATGTCTTAAGTACCTTTCATTCCTTTCTTTCTAATTTTCTGTTTGTCTTTTGTATTTGTTGGTTTCTTGGGGTGGTAGAAGAACTATGTTTTTTGTTTATTGTTAGCATTTTTGTTTTACTGGTAGATTTTGTTCTTTCTTTAGTATTCATGGCAGTGATGGTTGTTTTTGAGGTATCTAACCCAGTACCCCCTTGAGAATTTCTTGTAAGGCTGGTCCTGTGGTAGTGAACTCCCACAGTTTATGTTTGTCTGAGAAATATACTATTTGACCTTCACTTCGGAAGGATAGCCTTGCTGGATAAAGTATTCTTGGCTGGCAATTTTTGTCCTTTAGTATTTTGAATATATCATCCCATTCTTTTCTGGCTTTTAGCGTTTCTGATGAAAAGTCTGATGTTATTCTGATTGGGGCTCCCTTATAGGTGACTTGCCACTTTTCTCTTGCAGCTTTTAAGATTCTCTCTTTGTGTGCCTGACTTGTTTCACTTAATATAATTCTCTCAAGGTCCATCCATGTTGTTACAAATGGCAGTATTTCATTCGTTTTTATAGCTGAGTAGTATTCCATTGTGTAGGTATACCACATTTTCCATATCCACTCAAGTCAGGCACAGAAAGAGAAATACCACATGTTCTCACTTATTGGTGGAAGCTAAAAATAAATAAATTCACACACACACACACACACACACACAAACCGGGGGGAGGGAGGGAAGAAGACTTAACAACTACAACTGCTTGAAGTTGATACGACAAGCAAACAGAAAGGACACTGTTGGGTAGGAGTGGGGAGAGGGAGGAGGAAGGGGGGTTTCGGTAATGGGTCACAATAATCAACTTCATTGTATATCGACAAAATAAAATTAAAAAAAAAAAGATTCTTTGTTTTTGAGTTTTGCCAGTTTGACTACCACATATCTGTTTTGAGTTTTGCCAGTTTGAGTACCACATATTTGACTACCTTAAAGAGGACCTTTTTGGTTGAATATGTTTAGGGATCATTGGGTCTTCTGAATCTGGAGATCTCTGACTTTTCCTATACCTGGAGTGTTTTCTGCTATTATTTCATTGAATATGTTTTCAATGTGATCTCCTTTTTCCTCCCCTTCTGGAATACCCATGATTTGGATATTTGAGTGCTTAAGGTTGTCTGTTATCTCTCTTAGATTTTCACCAATTTTAAAAATTCTTTTTTTTCCCTGCTCTGTCTGCATTACTTCAAACAGCCTGTCTTCGAGGTTGGAAATTCTCTCTTTTGCTTCATCTAGCCTGCTGCTTAGACTCTGTTGTGTTTTTTATTTTGTTGAATAAATCCTTCAGCTCCACAAGCTCTGCTACATTCTTTTTCAAGGCATTGATATCAATGTACATTTCTTCTTTCAGATCCTGTATAGATATTTTCATTTCATTGTGTTTGAGTTTTCTTTTATCTCATTTAGTTTCTTTAGAATTGTTGCTCTAAATTCCTTGTCTGTCATTTCAAAGACTTCCTGTTCTATATTTTTCTTTGATGGTGATATATTTTCTTGATTTTTCATATTTCTGTTATCTCTCTTTTGCTGTTTTGTCACTGAGGCCGGGGGTATCACAGTCCACTCATTTCACTCTGATGTCTGGCTTGGATCTTGAAGGGACATCCAATTCTGGGCAGCAGGAACTAGCCTGGGCTGGGGGGTCCCGTGACACCTGTCTTCTGCAGCACAATTGTCTCAGGGGGTGTGGGCCCAGAGGCTCTTAAGTCTGTCTAAGTGGCAGCGACTGAACTGGGCTGGAGATCCCACAGTGCCTGCCTTTTCTTGTGTGGCTGTCTTGGGGCATGTGGGCCCCGAGGCTCTTGAGTCTCTCTAAGTGGTGGGGACTGACCTGGGCTGGAGGTCCCACAGCACCTGCCTTTTCCAGCATGGCTGTCTTGGGGTGTGTGGGCCCCTTGGCTCTCAGGCCTCTCTTGGCAGTGGACACTGCCCTGTACTGGGGTCCTGTGGCATGTGGCTCCTGCCTGTTCCGGTGCAGATCTTGCATCTCCTATCTTGGGGTGTGTGGGCCCCTTGGCTCTCAGGCCTCTCTTGGCAGTGGACACTGCCTGTACTGGGGTCCTGTGGCATGTGGCTCCTGCCTGTTCCGGTGCAGATCTTGCATCTCCTGTTGTTGCTTTTTTAATAATCGCAAGTTGGCTGCTTTGTGGGAGAGAGCGACACTAGGAACCATCTGCTCTTCAATCTTGACTGGAACCCTTGATTATCTTTCAATATCATTTTTGCCTTTATCAGTCCATAAAAAGCAAACAATATATTTGAGAATCTAAAATTCTGTCTTTAACACAGGCTAGTCACGAGAGGCTAAGTAAATTGATGGAGCTGAACAACAATATTTTCTTTAGTATTTGAAATACTAGCTCTTGAAATACTGCATCTGGTGGGAATTTTTTTTCTTAACTGATAGAGAAATGTTTGGTTTATAATAAAATTAGTGTGAGGTGTGTGTGTATCTCTGTGTGTGTTTTGTTTAGGTTTGCTTTGTTTTAGGCTCTGTTATGGATCAGCTACAGGAAGATGAATAGCCCAATGTGGCCTAGTTTATTAAGTGAAACCTACAGCTGTGAAATGAAGCCTGAGGATGTGGAGGTAAAAGAGCGAGCAGCTGTGAAGTGAGCTTCCAGGTAGGAATTGATTGAGATTGTCTTGTCAGGGCTGATCCCTATCCTGAGAGCCTGATGACAGTGAGGCAGGGAAAATGCTGAAGCACCGGTGAGAAGGAATCTGAGTTACAGATCTCTGTCAACATAGGAAAATAAATTGAGTATTTAAAAATATGATCTCTATGTCCAGGAATGGGTTTTTATGCATGTAAGTGATACTTGGGTGGAAAAAGTTAATATAAATGTATCAAAAATATCTCCATTATTATTGAAGATACAAAACTTTCAGGTGTTCTCACATGGGGCAATAGAAGGGAGGAGCACAGTGCCTGGCACATGGCAGGTACTTATATAATTTTTGGGTAAATAGGTGAGCAATGTACAGAGCCTTACTTCCATATTTTTAAATTTTTTGGTAGATTGGGAGAAGTTAAGATTATCAGTAGAGAGATTCTGTGTTTTTGAAAAAAGCTAAAACTCAAACCTTGTTGTTCTGCAAAAATTTTCACAAGGACTAATAGGACTTAATGAGAAAAATGAATGAGAGGGAAGGTGAGGGTGAAGGGACACCCCCCATAGCAGCACAACTTTGTGACCAGAGCACTAATCAAAAGAGTTTTTGGTACTTTGGGAGAAAACACATCGTTGGGCAAGGCAGTTCAGTATGGCTAGAGGCTTCCACAAAGGAAGCCTCTGTATGAAAACATACAGAGAAAGTACAGTGAAAATGCTGGAAAACCTTAATTAGCACAGGGCCAGTAGGTAGGTGGAAGGAGGGATCTAAACCAGTGGGGCTGCTTTGAAGGTGGGCTCAGGGGGAGTGCAAAGTCTCACAACACAAAGCCATAGGTAGCTTGGGTATTCCTCTCTGGGAAGGGATTCCCTGGTGCAGGACTTATTTATAATTTTATTAAGATAGAACTTCATGAGCAACTGTAGGCTGAGGTCCTGTTTCTACTTCTGCTTTTTTGGTTCCCTTTGCTTATAGAAAAATTGCATATGAACATATTATGTCCACATTATACTGATATAATTCCTCTACCTCCCAATTGTGCATGAGATAATTAGTGTTGTAGAAACATATTCTGTGACAGAACAATCCATTTAGAGATTTGGAATTTTGTAAAGAGTGAATCAGACCCCAGATTGTTATATCTATGATAATCTTAACAGACATTTAGCAAGTCCCATTTTATAACCTAGGAAACAGAGAATTAGAGAAGTTACATGCTTTGTGCAAGATCCTATAGTAATTTAATATTTGCCAAGTAAAAAACAATTTAAAAGCCATAGCCTTGAAAGTACTTTGTAAATTTATGATAGATGATAGAAATAACATAGAATTTAAAAAATCATTTTCTTTAGTTTATTTTAACAACAACTAGTAATTGCAATTATGTCAGGCACAAATATTCTGTTTATTTGGGTTGCTTTATGGAGTCTTAAAGCTAAAATTGGCATTAGAGAAAGTAGAAAAGGAAAGAAAACTTTATTCAAGACCATTGTCATGGGAGAGATGGCCCTTATTTAATGGAGATTCAGTGAGAACATTCCAGTGCACATCAAGTAGGTGTTAGGTATGATCCAAAGAATTGAAACACTTAGACGAGTCCTTAAGTTTTTTACCATGTGGCACATACAGCATTCACATGTAAGACATCCATGTGTAAGACACACCTGGTGTGTACCCTGTCACTGTCTGAAAAATTCTCTTGTTTATGTGTTCAATATGTGTGTGCTATGTTCCCCCACCAGAATTAAACTCCAGGAGACAAGAGACTGTTTTATCTATTACTGTACCCCCAACACTTAAGATGTTAATTAATCACAAATATTTGTTGAATAAAACATGGCCTTGAAAAAAAAAAAGACTATTGTCAGGGGAGAGAGGGCCAAAATTCAGTCTGAGCTCAACTCCATGGAAACAAAAGGCTGGGAGTTTTTAGGGGCTGGAGTGGGGAAATTGTAGGCCACCTCTGTTTGCTAATTGGTCTTACCCAAAGGAAAAATAAACTTTCTCATATCTTATGACAGGAGGTAGTTTTACAACTTGGACCAGGGCGTCTACCTTCCCACAGAGTTAGGCTTCTAGTTAGGCCTCCACCCTCCCCCTGGAGGAGACAGAGGCACTATCTTCCCTGATGATTACATTTCAAAGGGATGGCTCCCAGGCTCTTGATAAAGACTGTCCTGAGTCGTAAAACTAGCAAAAGGATTTTTAAAAGATTTACATTTCAAAAGGGCAGAGAAAGAATTTACACTTTTAAATTTTCTAAAGTAAATGCTTTAAGAAAAGGGAGGCCAAGAGCCTAGTGTCAGGAAGAAGCATGTCTAAAGTTTAGTCAAGCTGAGGGAAATGTTGAAGCTGTCTTGGTACCTATCACCCTTTCTATAACCCAATGTTAACACCTTTTTGGGACTGTGATAAATTCTCATTGTTTAATTTTGCTAGTTCCCTCTTTAATATGAAGTCCGATATAGCATGTATGTATTTGTTACGTTAAAGGAATTTGATACTCTAGAAGTTTCTTGGCAGGAGGGGAACCTCATATGATCCATTATGAGGTCAATTTATCAATATGCATCGAAAGCTTGGAAAACCTTCATGCTCTTAGACTTCTGAATTCCACTCTAAGAAATAATCCTAAAGAAAGAATCTGAGCTGTCCTCAAATATAAGCACACAATTATGATCGCAACATTTGTTATAATAGTGAAGACCTAAAAATAACCCATAGGTCCACAAGCTGGAGACAGCTAAAGGCAAAAACAAAAACAAAACAAATAAACAAAATACGAAAAAGGACACCCCCAAGCAATGAAATTTACATTCATATTATTACAAACTTCTTCGCAGCTATTAAAATGAAAGTTAGCAGAGTACTTAAAAACATGTTGATATACTTTAAGTCAAAAAGAATACTATTTCTCTAATTTTGATATACATTCACGTGTAAACAGTAATATGTTCTAGGATAATATCATATGGTAATTTATAATATAATTTTATTTCCTAAAAGTTTATATTCTCATGGTCACCTCCTATTCAAATCCTATTTCTGCAGGACACTGATGTCTTGCCTTTTGCCATCTTTCTTTTCACTCCATCAAAACATGCTTTTCTTTGATTTCTCCTGAGCGTCATGAGCACAGGCAGTGCGTGTAGCACATCACTTGTTTTGAATGTTTGAGGGCAATGGAGAAGGTTTATAGCACATCAAGCTTTCAGCCTAAAAACAAATGACAGCATTTCTCTTCTCCACGTCCCTTAGTCGTTTCTTCCACCAGGCATTTCTTTCACCTTGCACAGTTGCTTCCTGCCAATCTCTTTTCTCTTCTCTGCAGACCTCTTCATCATTATTCTTTTCTGGACAGTTCTCATTATTTTTCTACAGATATGTCTAAGTAATTTTAAATTCTTTGTAATGCAAAGCAACTTTGTGTTCTCTTTGTTTCTCTGTCTTCAGGAGCATGCTCCAGGCTGCCTTCCCATTTTATTAATAGCCTGGCTCTTTCTATGAGAAGAATAAAAATTCTTTTCCTTACTGCATACCAGTAGGCATCGTGTAGTTTGACAGTCTGCACAAGCAGTGACAGCACTGTTCTATATTTCCCTGGTTCTTTTCTCCTCTCTCCGATAGAACCCTGCTCCTTACCCCCAAAGTCCTCCTTTTTATTTTCTGGAGTACCCTGTGCTGCTGATAATGTTAGAGCTTTTGAGGTATCAGTGCTGCTCAGTGGTTCTGGAACCACCACTGCCAAACATGTATGCCAAAGCCATACCTGTTTTTGCCGAAGTAAAGAGAATGCCCCTATCCTTGTTGTGTTGCAGTCAGCTAGAAAGAAAGAAAAATAGAACAGTCTTGCATCCCCAATACTTTCCAGAGATCTTGGAGAAGGTAGTCTTCAGTCATTCGTTTGTAGCATCCTACTCCCTGGGATTCCATTGAAGCTGGACCATAGGACAAACCTGAATGGCTATCTCCATGCCAGACCTGGCATCCCTTGCTGCTGACTGCTGGCTTTGTTAGTAGGTCGAGTTGGTTGTTGTTTCTTCTTCTCTTAGGATATATTCTCCCATTGTTTCCAGGAAGCTCTTCAAATGCTCTTGGAAGTAAAATCCTGACTACTTTGCTCTACCAGTTTATTAAAACAGTCTGAAAATGTCTGAATATTGGTGGTAGTTAATCTTATAGACAGGAAAGAAATACATCAAAATTTTAGGGGCTGCTGTCTTTAAGTGGTAAGATCATGGATGATTAAAACATTTTTTGATTTCCTTTATTTTCCATACTTTTTACATTGAACATGTATTATATTTGTAATCAGAATAGTTAACAATTAGGGCCGGCCCGGTGGCGCACTGCTGCAGTGCGCCGCTTGGGAGTGCAGCGGCGCTCCTGCTGAGGGTTCGGATCCCACATACAGACCGGTTCCTGCTCACTGGCTGAGCGAGGTGCGGGTGCAACGCTGAAGGTTGCGATCCCGTTGCCGGTCCTGGTCTGGTACGGGCGCGACACTGAGGGTTGCGATCTGTTGCCGGACACGAAAAAAGACAAAAAAAAAAGGAAAAAAAAAAAAAAAAAAAGAATAGTTAACAATTATAATAAATGTAAAAAATTAAGGTACTTGAAATGCATTATATTTTGAGCATTTTGTAATAGTTTTAGAGAGGGATGATATTCTCTTTCATGTGACAAAAACTAGTCTGAGCGCAATTATCCTAATTCACCCAGAGGTCTTTCTTTGGGCGAATATTTGTTGACAACTTTATCCAAAGGATATATATATACACATACATACATGTACATACACATATACATATAGTGATTCAGAGGAAATAGTTATCCAGGGAGACTTACAGAGAATTAGATATTCTGGCAAAACTGGGGGACACATTACCAAAATTCCTAGTTATGTGTGGTGTTAAGTTTATGGGAACTTGATATTTTTAAAAGAGAAAGAGATGAAATGTCATCAATTAAAAATAAAAAGGAAAGCTTTTCTTTAACTTCAGCCATTTCCCAATTCCATCACTCTCTGACTGAGCTGTTTCTTGTTGGCATGTGCTGGATGACTGGGTGATTATCAACCCGATAGAAGAGAGCTGTGAGCTCTGAGGCTGATGGGGGCACTGGGTGCTCATTGCTGAATTTCACACTGAGAGGAAGGGCTGCCTCTACTTTTGCTGCACTGAACCATAGTGGAATTGCTGCAAAAAATGGAGAGAAATGGCACTGGATGGGTGAGATAGAGGATTCTCCTTCCCACTTCCTGTGCAGTGCTTGGATGACTCACTGGCTTGGCCGTGTCTTGGTGCCAGCACTATTGATGCTCTGGCCACTGGCTCTGCAGTGTTTTGATGGTGGTGGCAGCTGTGTTCAGCTGAGTCAGAAACTTGCTGTGCATTGACTGGGAGTCCACAGCTTTAGGGAGCCTTGCAGTCACCTGTTTTGAAGATAATTAGGAAAAAATGATATAAAACATATTTTTCTGGGAGGACACACCTCAGGAATTAAAGAAGGGCTCCCTCAGAGTGTCAAATGGGGGCTTGAAGTCATATTAATTTTATTGTTAGAAGTCACATGATCTGATTTTCTACCTCAAGCTGGGGATGTGTGAGATCTTGGATACACTGAGAGCATTTATGCCTGTGATACAGCATTTTGTTATATTAGATACTTCGGTTAAAGAATGTAAAAATATCAATACTTATGTATTGAACATATCCTTGTACTAAGCACTATCTTAGGTTTTGAGAGTAAACAAAAGTAGACAAGACATTGTTCCTGTTCTCCAGAAATTCACAAATGAATTAATGTCTATTGTAATATATTAGTTACTGTAATAGAGGTATGTAGTAGATGCTATAGAAATACTTGTATAACATGAGAGAGCTAAAAAAATAGACACCCACCTAACTGCTAGTTCCATGAGTGAAAAGACCACTCTGATCTTACCTAAATTATATGCCCATACCAAGCACAGTGTCCAGCCCATAGTAAAGAAGTGATTAATAAAAATCTTTTCCATGTGTGAAACCCCAGGCTTCTTTCAGCTTAGGGAAGAATATGGATTGGTGACATCTGTATAGTTATGGACACTTTTACAGGTAATTCTTATTCTACAAATTGCTCTCTTTTTGCCTAACACCATTACTGTATATGACATTTCAGACACATTACTGCAAGCACATGAGGAGAATATAAAGAGAGAAAGCCATTTTAGGGTAATAAGTCGATGGAAAGAAAGGAATGAATTATCACTGTAGAGGTTAAACAATGTGTGCGCTTTGGAATCAGAAATTTGGCTCGAATCTTGTCTCCATTCTTACAACCTAGAGTTATAAACAGTAAATATTATTATAAAGTTCCAAAATGTCCCAGATATATTGAAGGTGATTTAAGAAAAGCAGGTGCGATTAGATACAAAGAAATAAACATTTTAACAAAGTCATTATGAGATGAAAGCAAACTTGGGATGTGGAAGAGAATACACTCATGAAATAGAACCAGGATATAGAGAAATGATGGCATCAGGCAGGAACCCGGTATTGCTGCCATGTTTCTGGTATATAACTCTTGAGACTTTCTGATGTCAACTATCTGATCAATAAGCCAGTTTACCTACGTACTATATTTTTTTCTGCATCATGCTTTCAATAGATTCTTCTCCCTTCGCAAAACATCACGTTATGTCTATTCAATAAATATGTACCTAAAACATCATGTGTTTTTGTATCCTATCAGGGAAAGTAGGCCTTAAGCTGTATATATTTTTGCCAGGCTTCTGGGAATGAGTGTGTCCAACTGGATGAGATGCACATACACACATCACACACACACACAAGTACACGCACAGGATGAGATGCACATACACACATCACACACACACACAAGTACACACACAGGATGAGATGCACATACACACATCACACACACACAAGTACACACACAGGAGAGGGGGCAAGCGGAGCTGATTCTCTTTGTCATATGGATGTAGCCTAGCACACTTACAATCAAAAAGAAAGTAAATAAGGCATGATATTCATGTGTGGTAAACATTTTAATTATTTGAAAGATTAATCCTTATGGTTGTGGTACTGTTGGAATTGAAGCACTTCTTTCCTTGGGAATGCAGTACAGTTTTTTAGAATTTACCTCATCCTTGTTGGAACAGTGATGACGAGGATTGTAAAAGACACAAGGACTTTGACTGAACTTTCTTCTCCAGAAAACCAATATGCTTAAATATTTTTTCATAATTGCCATTTACTTTCATCTATTGTAAACAATTTATTGATGTTCTCACCATTATTCTGTTGAAATATGTGCTTTTATGTTGAATTGCATGTGTTCTTCATACTTTCAAGGCTACCATCTATTTGCTTCCCATATAGGTTGCAAGTGTTTATTACCAGGTTGATGTGTCCATTTTGTTTTGCTTATGGAGTCTTTGGATTACAGATATTAAAAATTTTGATATTGTTGTTTATTCCGGTGCTTTCCTTTATGATTTCTGTCTTTAGTGTCATACTTAGAAAAGCTTTTAATTCTCTAAGTGCATTTAATAGCTCATCCGTATTTCCTCGTCTTTTTGTTAGGAACATGGATTAGTTCTCCATTTCAAGTTAATATATACATCCTTTGATAATTCTGGTGATTTTCTACATATAGTTTCCACGTTTTTGTTCTGTTATTTCCAAGCATCTGATACACTTTATTATTTTGAAAATGGTATTTTTTTCCTTTCATTTCAGGGGAAAAAGCAAGATGTAGAAATATCTATTTATGTTATTTAAACTGGCTCCTTTAGTGAGCTATCTACTCAAATAATTTTTATATTGATCATCCTGGGCTTTACAAAAAGACAGTCCTTTCATCTGCAAATATTGGGAACTTTGCTTCTTTATTTTTATTTCTTTTTCTTATTCTTGTCTTGGTTAGAATTTTTGTAATGCCATGGCTTTTTACTCTTAAGTTCTTTGATTTGACTTATCACTCCCTCTAGGAAACATTTTGAAATAAGTTTTATTTTAAGAAGGGCATATGAGTTGTGTACTGTCTGAGTGCTTAAATAGCCCAGAATGTCTTTCTTTTGTCTTTGCACATCAATACCAACTTTGTTAGTAGCAGAATTTCAGGTCACAACTTTTGGCCCTCAACTCTTTGTAGATCTTGCCTCAATACCTCTGCTATTTTGTGTTGCAGGGGCATTGCAGGTCAGCCTGAGTTTGTTCTTTTTTGATTAGTAACATCACTACAACAAAATAAGTTATTTTTTCTCTGATAAATCACCTATGACACTAACAGTCTTTAAAACATTTTCCGTTTGTTCTGTTAAGACAGCAAGATCTTGAAAAGACCTTTAGCACTAAAGATGGACAGAAGCCTTCTATCCATGACTTGCAAACTTATCTCCTTGTCACTTATATGCTGTGACATAGTGAAACTGCTCTGAGAGTTGTGATGAAGATGATGATGACTATCAACTATTTCTGAGACTTTTAAAAAATATTCTATGGCCCTTATTAAGTCCCTTAAAATAATTATCTCATTTCTTTGCTTCTGACACTGATTCCTTTCTCATGGTACTATACAAGGCTGCATATGAAGATATGATGGATTTTTGTCTGCTTTTTAAAGAAGATTTTTAGTAAGCTTAAGAGTCAGGAAATATTTGAGCTCTTTTGATTGAGGCAAAGACCTTCCAGTGATTCCACATTTATTGCCCAAGGTGTTGTTATTACTTTTCTGGCTATGTTCTGAAGGATAGACACCAAATAAAGGACAGCCTCACAATTACATAGAGAATCTCATCATAGACTTCTCAGACCTGGATCTAAAAATTCAGGACAGTTTTCATTCATTGTTTTGTTCAGTCTTTGCTTTTTATACACTACTTATATTGAGCTACACTTTAACAATACCAATTATTAGTAAATTGAATCTTTTTTTCTCTCTCTGCTACTTCTATCATCTCTTTTTCATAGTTTTTCTTTCCATATTTTTTTTGCCTTTGGAGAAGCATTTCAATTTTGTATTTCATATCAATAATTCAGATAACTGCAGTTGAGAGTCCACACCTTACAGGTGGACATGCAGTTTTATATTTTACCAACGAATTTTGGCTTTTAACATTGTTTTCTCCTATTTAATTCATTTAAATGATTTTTTTTTTCTAGTCCAAGATCTAGTTTGCACTATTAAGTTATTTATTCAAGATGAGGGAAGTCCTGTAAAATTAGTGGGAATAATGAAGCTGAAGGAGATGTTAGGGTAGTTGAAAGAGGAGAGGGCCCCTGATGGTTATTTATGTTAATTATCAATTAGCAAGATGGAATCTGTTTTTATTCCTTTTATTATCATGGATGTTTAATGTTTCCTTTTAGATCTCAGGCTGGTTCTTCAAGTTACAGTGTCAAAGGACATCTGTTGGATAATTAGCAAGATGGAATCTGTTTTTATTCCTTTTATTATCATGGATGTTTGATGTTTCCTTTTAGATCTCAGGCTGGTTCTTCAAGTTACAGTGTCAAAGGACATCTGTTGGATGTGACTCTTACAGACCGAGGGCTATTCTTATTCTACTTCCTGAAGATCTTACCCTGTACAGAGAATTTATTCAGGAACAATTTGAAGGAGTTTGCAGTTCTTCCGTGTACCATTCATATAACTTAAAAAAAAAATTTTATTTTATTTTATTTTGTCAATATACAATGTGGTTGATTATTGTGGCCAATTACCGAAACCTCCCTCCCTCCTCCCTCTCCCCCTCCCTCCCAACTATGTTCTTTCTGTTCGCTTGCCTTATCAACTTCAAGGAATTGTAATTGTTATGTCTTCTTCCTCCCCACCCAGGTTTTTCTGGTTATTTATTTATTTATTTTTAGCTCCCACAAATAAGTGAGAACATGCGATATTTCTCTTTCTACCATGCATATAACTTTTTAATGTTTTTCCTTCCTCTTGCTACTAACTTCATACCCCAGCCCTAATGCATAGTTGGTTTCTCTCATATTTCCAGCTGCATGGTATTACATGGAACTGTCATCCCTGAAAGGATGGAGAAAAGAGTAAAACATCAGAGCAGATGGGTAAGGGGATGAGTTGTAAAATAGTGTTGATAATTTCTACATGTGGATGCTTTCTTGTCTTCCGGATATTGTTGGTTCACGTCTCTGAGGAAGGGACGCAAAGGGCAGGCAGATGGAAGGCTTCTTTCACCATGCTTTTCTGATTCCAACTGAGTCTCAGAATTCATCTACAGTGGGAGCAGTGAATGTTCTTCCAAAGTTCTTGAAACTTGTTCTATATTTCTAGCACTCTGCTGTATCAGTGCCTAGTGCAGGTGTTTTACCTATACATTGATTGCATTATTAAAAACAACTTGTGTCAAATTCTTTTTGGATTAAGACTGGATATAAATGAACATCAGTTTGTATCCATGGATTTATTTTGGATCATGTTCACATGCTCTTGGTGCAGTGCAGTGTATGAGGTTTGTGGGGAAGGAATCACACTGGATTCCTTTTCCTCAACAACATGTATCACTTTTTGGCTGTAAGTTATAAGCTCGTGAACAATTTTCTCTTATACTTTAGGCCTCTAGAGAATCAATTTGTTTTTCTGTCTTATTTACAATTACCACCACCTATGCTATCTCCTGAGGTTCCTCTCTCTCTCTTAGACCTGTAGCCAAGTACGACATCATATCCTCGGCAACTCTTTTTCTCTGTGCCAACAAAAACTAAGTATACAGGCCATTTCCACCTTACAGACTTCACTGATAAGTTCTTTGAGGAGTGTGAAAGAGAAAAATAGAAATGACCACCATCCTAAGATGTTGAACAAAGTTGTTCCTTGTTTCTGCCTTCCTTTCTTTGATGGAATGTGGACACGTGCAGTCCCGCTGGCTATGAAGTTTATGTGAGATAGTTGATTTTACTGATCTTCCACTCCCACCTCCACTCTGTTCTCTCCTGGGGCTCTCTCAGTCTCAGTAGATATCCTGCTGCATTGAAATAATAGGTGTGAGTTAGTATTACTCAATTGCCTTCTAGAATCCTGTGGGTAATTTACTTCTCAGGGAAACTCTCAAATGGAAGACTACTGTATCAAATATCNTGCACAATTCTATTGGGAGAGGACGACTGGAAGCTTGTGCCTTTTCTCTGCTGGACACTGCCCTATATGCCTTTTTTCATTGGTGATTTTAATCTGTATCCTCTTGCTGCACTAAAGTGTAACTGTGAGCATAATGTCTTTGATGAGTTCTGTGAATCACTGAACCATTGAATCTGAGGGTAGTCCTGGGGATCTCTGAACATAAAATGCAATTTATATATTAGGGAAAGAAAATATCCTTCCAGATTTCTTTTCAAAATAATTCTTGAAAATGAAAAGAATAAAATATTAATTCAATTATCACTACAGTGTCAACTACTCTGCTGTGGTTGGATGAGGGAAAGCATTCACTCACTCATTTAACAAATATTTATTAAGCACTGACTCCATGTTGGGATATATGCTGGATGGTGAGGACACTGCAAAGAACAAGATGAAAAAGATTCCAGCTCGCATGGCAATGAAAAATAAAGTAAACAAATAAATAAATAAATGAGTAAATGAACAAGTGTTAAGTGTTATGGGTGAAATTAATGTGATGAGATGAAGAACATGTGGAGAAGTTCACTTTAAGTCAGAAAAGACTTCTCTAAAGAGAAGAAATTTGTGATGATACCCTAAGGCTTAGAATGATGTACACATTTCAAGAGCACAGGAACAACCAAAGCAAATGCTTTAATTTGGGAATGAACTTTTCCAATTCTCAAAAGAGAAGGGAGGCTGGTATGGTTGGTGTGGACTGACAATGGGGAAAAAAATGGTGTGAGACAAGACTCGAGAAGGAACCTGCCTGGTCATCAAGGTAAGGAGCTTGCAACTTATTTTAGGAGCAATGGAAAGGCATCTAAGAAATATAGTAGTTTTAGATTTCTACATCTGTACTTAAATTTTTGAGACCTCCTTCAACTGTGTGTAAAATACATAATAATCTCATTCATCCTGGGAGGGGTAGTTATATCATGCCAATGCTTTTGAGGGGGTGGGCAGGGGTCTGGCCAGTTCCACTTCTCCATGTTGGCCCCTGTTAAGGCATATTTCTTTCCATCTGATCCTTGGTTATGACCCATGCAGACTGCTTCTTTCTGTCTCTCGCCTCAATCATAGAGACTCTATTGATGCTCCCTCTCTCCTCTCTGTCTGTGTCCCTCTTGAAGACACAGGACATATTTGGCTGCTGTCTTATGGCAGTCCAGGGATGAGGTGAACCTCAGGGTGTTTTCCCTGTCCACTTCTGTCAGGATGTCACTTGCAGCCTTTTCTCCTTTTTTGCTTCTATGCCATGCTGGGATCAGACGACTCTGGGGTTCTACAATTATCTCAGGTTCTATTTAGACACAGGATCCTTCATTGTTCTCAGATTTCCCAAATGTTGCCCAGACTTCAGTTTTTCCTTCCCTGGATTTAGCCCAGCAGGTGGGGCAAGGCGTGGGGCCATCTCTCAATGTTCTCTCTAGAGCTGGGCAAAGTGTTTTTTCATCTGTTTGTTCCCACCACCAAATCATTTGTTTACAGTATAAACTTTATACCCTGAAACCTTTGAAACTCAAAATGTCTTTTTGTTTTCTCAAATGAATTCCTCTGCTAAGAGTTTCAAAAGACCTTTTCTCCTTTCCTTGAAGCCATTTTTTCCCTGAGGCAATAAGCACAAAATAGCTGCTGCCTGAGTTGGGGTGCACAGGAAATATGAAAAGAAAACCCCACCTTTGTCAGTTTAAAATGGCCAGCTTACTCATGTTAGCCATTCAGTTAAACATTTCACATGTATTCACTCATTTAATGTTCAAAACAATCATGTGAGGGAAGTACCAGGAACAGCCTCACTTTATAGATGAGGAGATGGAGGCACAGAAAAGTAAAGCCACTTGCCCACAGTCACACAGCCAGGAAGTGACAGATATGAAATTCACACCCAGGGAGGGACTTGATCAGATTTACATTTTTAAATGATCACTTTGGTTGCCAAGTGAGGAGTGCATTCCAGAGGAACAAGAGGAGGAGGTAAGCTAGTAAACGACTGTTAAAAGATAGTAGTGAAAAGCACTGGCTGTGTATGTGAGGGGCTGCTGAAGCACGACACGCTGAAGGAGAACAATTCTTTCATAGATGGTTCCATGGAGATGAAGGTGAAGAAGACGGATTTACTAAGTCACAATTTGATCTGGACTAACTCTGATTTCTTTTCTTTTCTTTTTTTTTTTTATTCCTTTTTGTCTTTTTTACTGACCGGTAACAGGATCGCAACCCTCGGTGTTGCACCCGCACCGCACTCAGCCAGTGAGCGGGAACCAGTCTCTACATGGGATCCGAACCCTCAGCGGGAGCGCCGCCGCGCTCTCAAGCGGTGCACTCTCCAGTGCGCCACCGGGCCTGCCCCTAACTCTGATTTCTAATGGCAACTAGTACATACTTATTTTATAGTTCAACAGAAGACCATAATTTATTTATTTATTTGTATTGGTTATGGATATTCATGGGGTACAAAGCAAATTGTCACCACTTGTGCCTAAGATGTGATGGCCAGATCCATACTGGCAGCATGCCCATTACCACAAATTGTGATTAAACCCTTTGTTCCCCACCCAATTATTCCACCAAATATCCCTGACCCCCATCCCCATCTCCCTTTCCCCACTCCACTTTGTATTCCTAGGTATGTTCTCTCCCTCTGCAAGCCCAACACACCACTGTGGTCTTTCCTTCCTTCCTTCTTTCTCTCTTATCTCCCACTATGCTTTGCTTATTTCACTCAACCTAAATTTCTCCAAGCTCATCCATGTTGTTGCAAATATGAGAATTTCATTCTTTTTTATGGCAGAGTAGTATTCCATCATGTATATATACCACAGTTTCCTTATCCAATCATCCACTGATGGACATTTAGGTTGGTTCCATATCTTGGCTATTGTGAACAGAGCTGTGATGAACATGGGAGTGCAGGTATCTCTTTGACATGATGATTTCCATTACTTTGGGTATATACCCAGCAGTGTGATTGCTGGAACCCATGGTAGTTCTATTTGTAGTTGTTTCAGGAACCTCCATGCTGTTTTCCATAGTGGTTGTACTAATTTACAGTCCCACCAACAGTGCAGTAGTGTTCTCTTCTCTCCAAATCCTAACCAGCATTTTTTATTCCCATTCTTTTTGAT
>NW_007729536.1:197847-199422 GCF_000696425.1 Galeopterus variegatus | reverse complement strand
TTAGTCAGATTATTAGCAAATACAGTTGCTTTTGTTGGTAAAATCTAGGATATTTAGAATGTTAATATGGTCCTGTGAACATCTGCTCTTTTTTCTTTTGTATGTTCTGGGACTGATTAGTTATTCTTTGATATTCATATAAAAAATAATTGTATTGTCGGTAGGTGGGGAATACTATGTGGTGTTCCCAAAGGGCTTGGAATGAAGGATATAAATGTGCTTTCTGACTGTTAAAATAAAAATCCAATACATAATAGGCAAGAGAGTGAATGTATTCTTCAGGGTATATTCTGAAATCCAGCATCTGCCAGATGCATTAAAGACTCTGCATATATTTGTGGAAAGCAGGAATGAATTACAATCACTTTATAAAAACAGAATAGCCATTAACCCATAAGATTTAATTATATAAATGAAAAAATTTCTATATAAGAAGTGCATGGATCATAATTGTGTATGGGAAAGAGATGGGGGGTAAGGGAACACATTTGTTACCTTGAAACTCAGTAAAATGAGAGTCAGTGAGATGAATTTTGGCAGTGCAGATTGAGGCACTTTCTAGAGGATAGACTACCCTGGCCTGCTGTGCCTCAGAATATACCATGAAGGCAATGGAAGAGGCCCCAGGCAATGTTAGTCTGAGGTCATCAAATATTTAAATAATGCTGTATAATTAATTCCCCTCAGTCTGAATCTAGACTTACCAGCACACTTTTGAATATTTTTACTATAAGTTGATTTCTCATGCAAATGCTATAGTAAAAAAGTAAATTGGCAGGACTCAGGCTTCTAATCCTCCTGACAATAATATTCATTATTGTATTTTAACAGACTATCAGTCTGATTTTCTCATGACTTCTGGAGCTTTGCTTTCATGAGTCCTTTCTACAGTATGGGTATAGTATGCTAACAAGGTAGATTTCTGAGCTGAACATATGAAAAGAAGACTGGTTCATGTTAAAGGATCTGGTAGTTTCATGCTGTAAGCAGTCAGGGTTTTGACAGAAAATAGAATATACTGTGGGTGGTTCAAATAAAGAGACTTAACTAAGGGCTAACTTGCCCAAGTGTGGGTCAGGGTTAAAAAGATAAGCAGGTAATGATGAGGTACCCACGGAGAGCAAAAGGGAAAGTCTTTCCCATTCTTAGGGCCAAAGGGAATAGGAAATGAGATTCTCAGAGTCCAGTGAAAGCTGGAAGCACTGAAGAGGGGTTATCCAGGGCGGAGCTGGGGTCATGGAGGGAAGTAGCTATTTAAGAGGTTGGCCAGAGGAGCAGAGAAGGGACAGGGCAGAAATACCACATCCTCTCTCTCCTTCCACTGTCTTATTTGTGGCCTGTGAATTCCATTGGCCCGAATGAAGCTGGGAGCAAGAGAGCTCAGGAGATGCCATTGGCACATTAGCCTCTCAGCCACAGAGGGGAGAGATGGCTGAGGGGTGTGGGCTGCAGGATGGTGAAGGAGGGAAGGGGAGAATGTAAAGCACATCTGAGAGAGCCACTTGGAGTTGAGTGATAGCCCAGATGGACAATAACCTCTTTGCCTTTTTGTGGGCCTTGCACGTCATTTTGCAA
>NW_007729536.1:194972-196918 GCF_000696425.1 Galeopterus variegatus | reverse complement strand
ACCCCAACCCCAAAAAAAAAAAAAAAAAAAAAAAAAAAAAAAAAAAAAAAAAAAAAAAAAAAAAGAAAAGAAAAGAAAAGGTTAATCCTAGGTGTCAACTTGATTAGGTCAAGGAATGCCGAGAAACCCGGTAAAGCTGTCTTTTCAGGTGTGTCATGAGGGTGTTTCCAACAGGATTAGTATAAGACCCTGAGTAGACTGGGTAGGGAAGACCCACCCTCAATGTGGGTGGGAACCATCCAGTTCACTGGGGGCCTGGAGAGAACAAAGGACAGAGAAAAAGGTGAAGCTCTCTCTTGATCCGCTGGAGCTGGGTTATACTCTTCTCTCCTGTCTGTGGACATTAGAGCTCGAGACTCTTCAGCTTTGGGTTCCAGGACTTACACCAAGGACTCCATCAGCTTCCCTGGTTTTGACGCCTTCGGACTTGGACTGAGCCATGCTACAGGCGTGCAGTTTGCAGACAGCCTATAGTGGGACTTTTCTTCACAATCATGTGAGCTAATTCTCCTAATAAATCTCCTCTCATATATTTATAACATATCCTATTGATTCTGTCTCTCTGGAGAACCCTGACTAATACAAAAGGAAAGGGAAGAAAACTTTTGGAATTTTCAAGTACAAAAAAAAAAAATAATGATTTAAAAGCAATCTGAGACTGTTCAGTAATACACAAACATGAGCATTTATATTCTTAGTGTCTACATAAAATACTGGTTATAATTCTTAATCACAAGTAACAGAGACTCACCCATAACAGGAGTTTGAATGGATAATGGGAAACTGGTGGAACTTCTGAGAAAGCTAGAGAAACAAGCTTGGGAAGCAGGCAGGAATGAAGAGAGGACAGGCCACCAGAACCACTATTGGGAGGACCCTGCTGCTGACATTTCTGAATGAGATAGGAGGCACTCAGTTTCCCTGAGTTGGAGTTTCAGGCCACTCACCTGGATCCCAAACCACTCACTTAGAACTCAGGCCCCTCCTCTGAATCCTGAGCTGTTGTTGCTTGTAGCACCTATTTTCAGTATCAGCACATGGAGATTGAGACCACAGGAGGCAGATTTGTGTAATCTCGGTGGCTGAGCATCTCAGTAAAAAAGGAATTAATCCCTTAAATGACCTCCCGCTGGAGGAACTAGAGAGCACCTAGATGCATTTGGTGCATGTGATGGAATTTGACGAATGAGCATGCTCCAATGTTACATAACTGGGAACCACCCCCTTACTTGAATATTCATTAGATGGCATGAAATATAGTCAAGCTATAAAAGTTGAATCCAGGAGAAGGCAGGGCTGTTGTTCACTGTCTCTGGAGCCAGCCAGCGCTTTGCCTGTGGGGTGTGTACATCTTATTTTTTGTGCTAATCTTGCCTTTAGCAAGCTGCTGTTCACTCTGGAACCAGTGTAGATTTTCTCTGTAAAGTGTGTATTTTTTACTTGTATATTAAACTTACTGCAGCCTTTGCTAGATCTCTGGAGCTAGGCTGCACTTTCCCTGTGAAGTCTGTATTTCTTATTCCTTACATTAAACCTGTTTTCATTTCCTACTATTGTTCTGCCCTTGAATTCTTTCCTGTGGCAGAGTCAAGAACCTGGTAGAGGACAGGGTAGGTTTAGGTCGGCTATCGGACCTCCCCAGACCCACTCCTCTGGTATCATGAACACTGCACACTGCAGCTCATAAGGCCTCCTGTGAACACTGGGCACAGTGGTGGACCCACTGCCATTACTGTCATCCAAGAATAGATTCCTCCTGCACCACAAGCTGCCAGATCAAAGTTCCAGTGCAGTGCATCTGATTGGCTGGCTTATGTCACATGCCCAGAGCCTATCCGGAAGGGGCTTAAGGTCTTGAGAATCTGGCTTTTTTGACTTCTATAGGGAAGACACACTCTTGTTCTTATTAAGAATTCCACAAATAAGCTAGAATGTTTAGATGCTGG